>NW_022196897.1:77070441-77086848 GCF_008632895.1 Mastomys coucha | reverse complement strand
AACAAAAAAAAAAACAAAGACATTTTTAAAAAGTGCCCATGAAGCCGGGCATGGCAGCACACACCTTTAATTCTAGTACTCTGAAGTGGTGAGTTTGAAGCTAGCCTGGTCTACAATTCAAGCCCAGGATAGCCAGGGCTGTTTCCCAAAGAGAAACCCTGTCTCGAAAAACCCCAAAAAACTACACACACACAAGTGCCCATGATTAACACTGAACTCATAGCAAAATATATTTTCTTTACTTACAATGTGATTTTCTAATTAAGAGTGACTAAGGTGGTAAATAATATCCAGCCATTTTCCAGCCACTTATGTCTCCTAGTTGTGATCAAACATATGGCCCATTATGGCTTCCAGGTCCATGCACCTGCCATTTCTGTGCCCTATTACTCTTCTTCTCCTATACACACACTTAGTTTGCTTCCTCACATCCTCTAGGTCTCTTAATACTAGTTCACACACTAAAGCCAAAAAGGCTACTTGTTTTCCTTACATTAGTGTGTCACCTTATCAAATCTTGGTTATAAAAACCTGGTCAGTCAAATCTAAACACTAAGGTGCCAGCAGGAACTGTCAATGAAGTCTCTTCTAAACTTAATTCCATTTCTATCAAAGGATTTAATTCCACTTCTATCCAAGTACTTCTCACTCCATCAAACCTAGCAGCTATCTCACTTCATCCCATCACGTCTCAGTATCTCATTTAGGATATACATTAGTCAAAGAGAAAAATGTCAAATGATATACCTAAGAGGAATATTTAGACAATCCTCTGGTAGATTCATAATTCAGAGAAGACTTCCTAACAAAAGAAGATTCTTGTCAAATGACTAGATCAATTCCAATGTCTATTTGTTTCTTAATTTAAAAAGACTATCCAGGATCTGTATGATTCTGATTCACCCAAACACCCTTCTCCCCCCAAAATGGCAAAAAGCACTGTACTTCATAGTCTTGCTCAGTTGGTTCCTGGCTTTGGCTGGGAAAAGGTTAGTCTATCTAAACTCCCTTGCTCCAAACTTCAACTTCTAATTCTGGTGCACTTACCTTCCTTCTGGCTTCCAGCAGCACCAATACTCTGCTGTGTCAATAAATTCTGGTTGTACAGAGTGGGGAGGGCTGCAGCAGCATATTGCTGGATACCAGAATACGCCTGGGTGAGGGCTTCCATGGTACTCCCAGTGCCATTGGAAAGGCCACTGCTGCCCAGACCACCATTCAAAGCAGCCATTCCTTGGAGGAAGAGCAAGATTAATATACTAGAAAGATTCAACTGATAGTAAAGACAGATACATTTAAGTTATTAAAAAATGGACCTCTCCCCCCCAAATCTGACTTTTTATTTCCCCTTTAACTGGCCATTGAGTTAACTATTCATCTGACTAGTCCTATTGCAGACCTTGATGCTACTGTGAATATTACAAATTTCTACATCTCATCACTACTCTCTTCATTACTGTTTTCTAGCACACGGAAGGCCTGACACCATTCACAACTGGCTAGGTCCATTTTCCATCTTTACCTACACGCACGCACGCACCCCTCTGGTTTTCTGTTTGTTTTGTTTCTCTGTGTAGCCCTGGCTGTCCTATGACTAGCCCTGTAGCCCAGGCTGGTTTCTGGAGACTCTCCCAGAGCTAAGATTCCTACCACCAGGCTCTATGTCCTCATTTAACATTATCATTGTAAAAGCTGTTTTTGTATTTTAAAATTTTGTGTGGGTGTTTTGCCTGTATGTATGTCTGTGTACAACATTCATGCTACATCCATGGAGGCCAAAAGAGGGTGTCAGATCCCCTAGGAATGAAGTTATAGACATCTGTGAACCATCCTGTGGGTGCTGGGACTCAAACCCAGGACCTCTGGAAAGAGTAGTAGGTGTTCTTAACAGCAGAGCCACGTCTATAGTCGCTTTAACTTTATTTTAGGGGGCCAGAGGGGTATTTTGCTTGTCTGTTTTGGTTTTTCAAGACAGGGTTTCTCCATGGCAGCCTTGGAACTTGTTCTGTTGACCAAGCAGCCTTGAACTCAGAAGTCCACCTCCCTTTCCCACCTAGGTATTGGAATTAAAGGCGTGTGCCACCACCACCTGGCCTCATTTAACCAAGCACCCTTCAAAGTATTCTATTACTTCTACTTTGCAGATGAGAAAATGAGTATTAGAATGATGGCCCAAGGTTACAACTAGCTAAGCAGCAGAGTTTGGATTTACCTCAGATCTGACACAATCCCATAATTATTTCTAAATTTTCTTGGGCAATCTGGCAATTATGCTATTTGGTACACTTCTATACTGGGCTAGTTTATAAAAGTAACCTGATGGCAACCAGGGGTTGCCCATTACCTGCCAATGAGCCAACGTTGAGGCCAGCTGTTGCTCCGGCTAATGTTTGCAGGGCTCCAAGTGAGGCTATGGGGTTGACAGAATTACTGCTGCTGGAGCTCGGTGAAGACCCTGCTATTAGAGATTCAGGAGTTAAATCATCACTTGCCTTCTCTTGCCAACAGGAACCAAAGAACAAGAACGATCCTATCAACTCTTCTATTTACAAAAGGGATTTTGCAATCACTGAATTCTGATAATTATCCTTCTAAGAGACAAATGATGGTTACAACAAACTAAAAACGATGAGATTTCAAATAATAAAAAAAATGGCAACTGAGGGTGGTTCAGTGGGTAATGGTGCTTAGTTACCAACGCTAAGGACCTGAGCTCCATTCCCGGGACCACAAGGTGGGAAGAACCAACTACTGCAAGTTATGCTCTGACTGTTACATGGCATGCACGCACGCACACACACACACACACACACACACACACACACACACACACACACATTATCATTTAAACTGTGTGTATGTACACCTATGTAAAGGTATGTATATGTAGGCATAAAGGTTGGAAAAGGAAGTCGAATTCTCTGGAGTTAAAGGCAGCTGTGAGTTACCTCCTATGGCTATCTGATGAAAGACCAGTACATGCTGTTAATCACTGAACCATCTCACCTGCCTCAATAATAATTTTTAAAAATTTAATGAAAAACAAAATCCAATCTAAAAAGGGCAAGATCAACAAAATCTTTAATCCCAGCATCCAGGATGCAGAAGAAGGATCTTTTTTGAGTTCAAGACCGGCCTGGTCCAAAAAGCAAGTCCAAGACAACCAGGTCTCACATACAGACTGCCTTTAAAAACAAAGAGAGACAGAAGACAGACGGAGTGACCAAGACCTCTGATTCTGTTTTCATAATACAACCTACCTGGTATGCGTTAATTCCTTTCCAAGATGGAATGCCCCTGCCCTTAGCTCTGCCTTCAAAGAAAGGATAAGATGTGTCCAAGGTGCATAATGTTCCCTATCGTCCCCTTACCTGAACTGGTGAGTACGCTGAGGGGACTGCTGGATGTAGTGAGAGCATTGGTACCACTTGGTGTGTTCTGAGCTGCACTAGCTGCAGCAGCTAGTGCAGCCAAATTCTGTAGCTGCATTGCATTTAACCCTGCAATATCCAAAAAAATCCACATCAACCAGCAGATTAGATGCCTAACATTTATCCAGCAATGACTGGAAACTGGTCCCAGACAAAGAGGAACTAACTATATATAAGAACATACTCAGTTTCTATATTTTCCATGTTATACCACAGGGCTCTGAAAGATTCAGCTATCATTTAGTATGAAACTTTAAAATACAGGGGTTCTAATTCAGTGGTATAGATCATGCTAATAATGCATGAGGCCTTGGGATCTATCCCCAGCAGGGAGGAAGAAATTTGAAGCCACTTTCTTAGAGAAGAGCTTGCTAGTCCGATATAACAGCACTCCAAATGAGTACTAATACAAAGGTGGACAAAACTGAATGGGAATACCTGTGATCTATCATGGGAAAGGAGCCCAAGGGAATAGCACCCAAGCTACAGTAAAGGCCTTCTTACACACAAATAGGTGCATTGGAGGGAAGGAAGTAGCAAACAAAGAGATTTAGAAGGCCCCATGGGAGTAACAGGAAAACTTTAATAGAAGAAGGAATAAAGAATAAACTGCCATATAACAGTAAATTAATCACCAGAAAAAGACAGAAAAAAATGTGAGGGAAAGTTAAGTAAAATCTAGAAAACACAGAATAAGAATAAATTTGAATTATGCTGTACATTTCGTAAAGCATTTTACTAGAGGACAGACTATCAAGACAGGAAGTAGAGAAAGTAAATACAATATGCACTATATCTTTCCCAAAGAAGAAAACCAAATTCTCTAAGGCAAAACCAATCACTATCGAAACTCCAAAAAGTAAAATGCAGCTCAACAAACATGTTCCCCCTTCTCAATGCAATGCTTAGCTACACCCCAGTGGACAGGTACAGGCACAGGCTACTGCAGAATTACTCACACTCTGCCTCTTCAGACTCTTCTGATAGTCCCGGCTCCTGACTGTCTTTAGAGCTTCATTTTGCTATAAACCATGTATCTGTTACTTACATTTTCCATATCTTAACAGCAACAACAGAATGAATTCAGAAACACAAAAACTCCCTGGTTCTAGTAACTTGGGTAAGTCACTAAAACTTACTTTACTGTAGGAGTTTTTTCTGCATCTGAATGGCCTAAGCCTGGATGGTCACTAAGTGTTCTTTGCCATTTTCCTTCCCCAACAGTAACTTAGAATAAAAGACACCACACAACTTAAGAGCAAAGTAGCACTGACCAACAGCAGGGTCACATGATGGAATCAAGAAAGACAAGTCCTGAGATTTAACTTTTTGGCACAAATGGTACCAAACTCTCAGATGGAGGATGCTGTCTGCTGACCTGTGCACTGCTGCTCCTCTGCTGCAGGGAAGCACTTACCTCCCATTGGGTGGAGGCTGCTCAGGGTGTTGAGGTTTCCAGAGGAGGCAGTCTGCTGTAGGAGCTGCAAATAAAGCTAGACATTACACCAAAAAACAGAACAAGAGTGAGAGTGAGGGCTGGTTCTGCATCTGGGATAACTCTATATAGCACAGCAAAGCAAGAGTGCAGAAGCCCCCAGAGAGAACAAAGTCAAACACACAACCCCAAGCCAACAGACATGCAAGTCTAAGATTGCACAGGAGAAGGGCAGCAGAGCTAGTGCCCTAGCCCAGAAGACCATTCCCTGGATAGTGAGACAGGCTCAAGTCTCTACACAGCAGAGTACAGCATAGCAAAGGACAAAACTAGCACAGAGAAATAATCTAGATCCCAGCACAGCACACCTTGGCTCATGACATTCCTAGTTTCTTTCTCCCTCCCATGCTTTCCTAGTGAGGCCAACACATCACATTCTTTAGGTTACAACCATCAACTAATTATTTGTAATATTATTTTTTTGAGACAGGTTCTAACTATATAGCCCTGGTTGGCCTCAAACTCAACATGTAGACCAAACTGGCCTTGAATTCTGAGATCTACCTGCTTCTTCCTCCCCAGTGCTGGGATTACAGGCATGCACTATCACATGTGGCTAGAAATAATTTTCAAAGCATTATTCTGGCAGAAAACTACAATCTCATTCAATGTTCCTAGCAGTAAAGCTAATTTAATATTGAAATATATATAACAACCCTTTACCCTTTTTAAAGACATTCTAGTTAGAACTAATAGTTCTAAGTCCTAAGTAAGCATCAAATTAAAACCTGGCATGTGTCAACAGAAATAATTACCTTTCTTGTTTCCATACATAAGCAGTATTTGAAAGAATAAGGAATGAATGACTGCATTTGTTATCCCTATATGAGCATTTCCAAACCATCCATACAGACTCAGTGGTTTTACCATTAGCTTCAAAGGAAACCTCTTTATCTGTGAAGAGATTTCAGTCTGGCCAGGAACTCACTGTGGATCAGACTGACCTAGAATTCATGATCTTTCTGCCTTGATCTCCTAGGCACTGGAACTATAGTCATGTGCAACTATGGACAAAGATGCCCTTTCTTTTGTGACTCACAAATCTTATAGTCTCCTATAAGATTATGATGAATTATAACCTAAACAATAAATTATAGAGCTGAACCTTATTTTAGACTGAATGACTCAAAGTCATTAACAGAAATCAACTGAAGGAAACTTATTCACAATTTGGGAAATGCAACTATGTACCTCTCTCATTTAATAGTATCCTAATTTAAATTTCAGGGTCTTTCAGTCTGCTAAAGATATATCTGTCCTGTTTTTAGGGGACTTAATAAAGATTTTGATGATGATCTCCACATCTTGTATAAAGAGACATGGAAAATGATGCTGAATAGTGAAGATTTTCTTAGGGATTTCTCTTAGAGACAGAAAAATACTTAAGAGATACTTAAAATTCTTTAAACTAAAATCAACATTTTACTTTAATTGTAACAAAAGCCTCAATATGGAATCAAAAAGTAGAATAGACGACTTAATAACATTGCCTACATTTTTATGTAATATCTGTACATGTCCAAAGTTGCAAATGACACTGTTTGTTAGCTAGAGACAGCAGAAGAAGAAACAGCTGGGAGCTTGCAAAGACTGCAGAAAGCAAACCATAGAACTCACTGCTAAGTACTGGGGTCCAAGTGTGTTCAGACCAGCCAGGTTTCCCCACACAGACGCTGCACTGATCTGCTGCATCTGCTGCTGGAGCTGCTGGGCCATTCTCTTCTGTTCTTTGTCCTTCTGGGTGTCAGCAAACTTTACCACCATGGGGGATGAGCAACCCTATAAACACCAAAACCAATGGGTCAATTTCCTTCTTTTGGAGCCAGAGAGATGGTTGAGTAAAAATGAGTGCTGCCAAACTTGATGATCTGAGTTTGATCTCTGAAACCCACAGAGTATATGGAAGGGGGAAACAAACTTCTACACATTGCTCCCTGACCACTACACGCATGCTGTGAACAGACAGATGGACAGACACCTACAATTTAAAACACTATTTCTTCCTGGCCCAAGGAAGAAATTCTCCTTTGTGTTGATATGATGGCTGCATTCTATTTTTCACAACTGACTCTTCTGATAGACAATGGTGGCAAAGGCAATGTATTTCTAGTAATCATTTTCTGTTCATTTTTAAAATGGGGAGATCTTACTATGTTGCTCAAATTGGTTCTGAACTACTGGGTTCAAATGATCTTCCTGTCTTAGCTTGAATCACTGGGCCTATAAGCATTCATCATCATTTTTGGCTCCAATATGTTAACTTTTTAAAGATTTATTTTATATGTGAAAGTGTTTTTTCCACTTGGATGTATATGCACCACATGCATCCAATACCCACAGAGGCCAGAAGAGGGTGTTGGATCCCCTAGAAATATAGTTGCAGATGGTGGTGAGCTACCATGTGGATGCTAGGGATCAAAACAATTCCTCTCCAAGAGCATCAGGTACTCTGAACCACTAGGTCCCATGATTTTAAACATAGTATATGACATCCTAAGATAGATATTTTAAGTTCCTGGGTGACCTGGTACTAGACTTTGATAGGCCAACTATCCTAGCACTTTCAGGCAACGGGTGTTTCTCGTCTTCCACCTCTCTGCTCCTTACCTCCATGGTTTGTGCTTGGTGCATTGCTTTGATAGCTGTCTGTGCCATGGTTCTTGTAGTAAAAGTCACAAATGCACAACCTGGCAAGAAAAGAATCAATGTTCATTCGTTTAGAAGCTTATCCGATAGACACTGACTGAATATCTAACTTATTATGAATCATCTACTGTCTTAGCAACACAAATATGATCCTACTTTTCAGGGGTTCACAAGCTCGTTCAGTACATACATATATTTGCCATGATAGGGTACTAAATGCCACCAAGGAACAACAAATAGACGGTTTTGAGGGAGAAGCAAAGACTCTCAGTTCAATCTGATAAGTAAATATGGAGAACAATTCCATTTTGGACATCAAGAGAAACTGAGGACAGAACTCCTTACACAATGTGGGGAAAGTATAGGGGGATCAACTCGAGATATCAACAAGATCAAGGTATACAGCAAGAGGTAGCAGGCCTAAGCTCTTCCTCTATGGTGGCTAGTTATCTATCTTCCACAAGTCTAGTTAAATAAGAGACTGCAATTTAACACAAGTATCTGTTTTAAACGCTCTAAAAATGTACCACCTCTGCTCAAGCCATCAGGTCCCCGCAATATCCGGCACTCTTCAATCTGTCCAAACGAAGAAAACATGACTCGGATGTCATTTTCAGTACACTTCTTGGAAATCATACCAATAAACAGCTTCCTGTCTTCCACAGCTAAAAGAGTAAAACACAAAAGGTATCACTAAAAGGCAAGGAGTCGAGAACCAAATCTCTTGGGTTTGAGACTTGCCATGTCTCATACCATCCACCTTACAGATTCTAAGACACATTTCTTCTTCCTATCACTTTATATCAATGGTATAAAATTGTAATAACCAATTATACAATGATATAACAATGGTAACTTAAAATTATGCATATTTGGAAGCATTTCCATAAGTTATGGGGAATTTGCGCTCTTGTTCAAGTTAAATTCACCAGTCAGTGTGTGACTGATAGGCTAATCCTGTAGATATTAAATGCAAATTTCTTAGTATCTTGCCTTGCCCTTAATATGTTTATTCTAGAACTACCAGGAAAAGGCTTTCACACTTGATCAGAAAGACACTTCAGTGATCAGAAGACACGTCAGTGATCAGAAGACACTTCAGTGAGAACTTTCTACTTTCCTTTTCCAGTATTTTAAATTTTATTAATTTTTTAAAAATATCCTTAAATTGTGAATAACATTTGGTCTTTTGTCTTTCGCCCCATGCCTCCGAACCCACCTACATAGCTCTGGCTGTCCCACAACTTGTCCTGCAATTTCCTAGGATCACCTCAGACTCACAGAGATCATCCTGTCTCTGCCTCCTGAATCATTTGTGTTTCTAACTGGAACTCTTGAGATTTGAAAATTAGTGTTTTAGCCTCTAAGCTTTTTACAACATTGTTTATTTTGTTTAAATGAACCTTTATGAGTCAGCTACCATCCAATTTCAGGTGAAGTCTACTGTGGAACCAGTACAATTCCCAAAATTTCACTCAGGAAGAACAAGTCCTCAAGGATGGCACCAAGCATAGCTGTCAGCAGACAGTCCCTGAAATACCTGCTGTTTCTTCACATCTTTTCCCAAGTGGTTCTGGGACAAACTGCCCTCTGAGCTTCCTGCTGAACTTTCTGTTACTAGCTCATGAAATCATTAGACTTGCATTTTTTTCAAAGAGTTCAGTTGTGGGAGTGAAACAAAGATTATTTATAGCTTTCTGACCACGACTATTGTGTTCAGCTTCTGTAGATGACATTAGAAGTCTGAATTCATCTCTGGCTCCAAAAGTACCTGGGTCATAACTTGTGGCTGGACCGCAGTATCATGGGAACTGCATTGACCAGGGGACTTATCCCTATTGAGCTCAGACAGCTCTCTCCTAAAGCACCAACAGGTCTTCTTTCCAGCTGCTCCACTTTCCTCCTTAACCTTGTCTATAAGAGTTATACTTATCAAGGACATTCTGTGTTTTATGTTTGCTTATCTATTTTTGAAATATGGTCTCATGTGACCAAAGGTGGTCTCAAACTTTAAATGCCTGGACCCACATTGTATACCCCCACACCTGGCAAATCCATGTGTGTATAATATTTTCTCTATTATTAACTCTATTTTCCTAGCTTATTAAAACTTAGAAAAGCCGGGTAATGGTGGCACATGTCTTTAATCCCAGTACTTGAGAGGCAGCCTGGTCTACACAGTGAGTTCTAGGACAGCCAGGGCTACACAGAGAAACCCTGTCTCAAAAAACAAACAAACAAACAAACAAAAAAAAAAAGAGAAAAGAAAAGAAAAAACCAAACCAAACAAACATAACCCCCACAACTTAGGAAAACTAGACTTTTATAGCACAACTCAATATAAATGCCTAAGAACAGCAAACAGAAAAGAAAGAGAGAGAGAAAGAAAAAAGAAGAAGGAAGGAGGGAGGGAGTCTCATGCCAAGCAGACTTGATGTGCATGCTTACCATTGTTCTTTTCACTGTCAGCAGGCTTCATCTGTATAGGGTGATGCATCTAAAAAGAAAATCTACCTGTATTATTTCCATTAATGGCTTTCAAAAATATAGACTCTAAAGAGTATACAAAACAGCCTTTAGAATTTGCTCTGAACTCATGTCTGCCTGATGATCTTAACTCAATAAAATACAAGAATAGACAGAATGTGAGTCATAAACTTAAAATATACAAAACTCTTGGCAGCAAGAACTACTTTTTGGTCTATCTTCTTTGAAATGTTTCCTTTATATTCACTTTTTCACAGTAATTCCCACAACAAAGACCTTTCCTCCAAAATGCTTTTTAGTATGTGTCCAACATGCACAAGCATGCCCCATGCACAAAAATTAATAACTTATAAAAGCTCTTACCCCAGGGAGGACCTTCATGTTATGGAGAGCATTCTGAGCTTCTAATGCAGCTTTACGGGTGTAAAATGTAACAAAACAGCACCCTGAATGAATAAGATTTTGCAATATAAAATTAGTGCCTTGAAAACAGAATTCTTAGAGTATATCTATTCCTACACTACTGCTGAAGTTCAAGAAATGGATGAGCTTATTAACACTGAGTGGGGAAGGGCATTACCTTTTGGGGGGGCAGTAGGGGTGGCTGTCATGACAGGGTTTCTTTGTATAGCCCTTGCTGTTCTGACACTAGCTCTGTACCCCCAGGCTGACCTTGAACTCAAGAGATGTGCCTGTCTCTGCCTTCCAGATCTGGGATTAAAGGTATGTGCCAGGACTACCTGGCAAAGGCGTTGATTTTTTTTAAAGCATCTTTCTTTGTTCTAGTCTATTATAGTTCTAGGTTTTATTCTAGCTTCCTTATAGTCAGTAGAAACCTTTTTTCGATGTTACTTTAACTTCTCTGGGAAAATGCTTCTTTTTCCCACTCCTCTTGAGACAAGATCTCATATAGCATAGGCTGGCTTTGAATTTCATGTTATCAAGGATGTCCTTGAACTCCTGCCTCCACTTACTAAGAGTAGAGATTATAGTATACACAACCATGCCTGGCTACAAGGCTCCCTTTACAAAGGTTATGGGCCATTCCATTCCACAAACTAGGTAATATGCCGAGGAACAGGACCTAGCCACAACCAAGCTACACAGTTACTATTCTGGCAGCCCAGTTTTCTAGAACTCATTTTCTCTCTGCTTGCTCAGAACAAACTACTCCCTCTATTACAATCAATTTAAAAATTTTTTACTTTATTATTTTATTTTATGTGTATGGATATTTTGTCTGTGTACCATATATGCCCGGTGCTGAGGAGACCAAAAGAGGGCATTGGATCTCTTTGGAGTGGAATTAGAACCTGCAGTGAGCCACTGTGAAAAATAACCCTGGATTCTCTGCAAGTGCTGCCAGAGCACTAACTGCTTTACATCTCTCCAGATTCTCACAGCCAGTTCTCACATGCTTCAGATCTATCACCTATCAGATTGTAACATTTCTTAAGAACAAGAACTTAGAATCTTTTCTCAATTCTCCATTCTCAAACAATTTTGCTTCTCACTGCTTGGTACTTTCTAGACTCTTGAAGGTTTTGTGTTTTGTTTTATATATGAATTAGAGACTCAAAGGTCTTAGAAGTCTTGGGCTTCAGTGTTCTGATACTTGTAAAGTCTTATAAAATACCATAGTTTTCTCTCAAAATTATACAGCAATAGGATTTTAAATTCATGTTGTATGGCCAGACATTTTCAGAAATAACAATTTTTACTTTTAGTTAATTATGCCATGCAGAAAAAAATTCATTTCTTTCTAGATTCCTGACTTGCTTTTTGTATAAACATGACAACCATGCTCCTCACATTTGTATTATAGAATAACTATTTTAAAAAGTTACTCTAAAATTGGTGATTTGGAAAATAAGAGCATGGTTCCATGTACAAGCAAAGCTAACATTGCTTACTTACTCTCGGTCTCCTGAAATGAACATGTTGCTGTAATATCTAGAAAAACACAATCTTTCTTTTCCTATCCATTTTGTAGGCTACTGCCAACAAGTTTCCTAAAATGAAGCCCTTCTGTTGATAAACCATCCTGTAAGGGCTTCTCTGTGAGTACAAGAACTGCCCAGATGCATCTTATAAATCATACTCATGTGGCCACCTTAATATTCTATTTGTAAGCCACTAAATGTGTTTAGATTAGAAAATGTAGTTAATATAAAAGGACACCATCCCATGTAACCACAGATATCCTGACAACCAGAGATGGGATGTATAGTATAATACAGGAATTAAAAACCCAGCTAGATATGATGGTGCATGCCTTTAATCCAAACACTTCAGAGGCACAGGCAGGGGATATTTTGAGTTGGAAACCAATCTGTTGTTCTACACAGCAAGTTCTATGGCCTCCAAAGCTACAGACACTCTGTCTCAGACAAAACAAACACAAAACATTTAAAGCCCATTCATGTATACTCTGTTTAAAACAAAACAAAACAAGCCGGGCGATGGTGGCCCACGTCTTTAATCCCAGCACTTGGGAGGCAGAGGCAGGTGGATTTCTGAGTTCGAGGCTATCCTGGTCTACAGAGTGAGTACTAGGAGAGCCAGGGCTACACAGAAAAACCCTGTCTCGAAAAATTAAAAACAAACAAACAAACAAAAAAACCAAAACAAAACCGTGGCCTTGAGTAAGCCTGTTCAATGGGTAAAAGTACTTGCTGGTGGTAAAGGGTTTCCAGTCAAGTCTAACCTTGAGTTCAGTTCCTGGGATCCACATAATGGAAAGAACCTAGCATCTCAACTTGTCCTCTGACCTCCATATATTAAAAGAATAAAATAAAATAAAGTAAGAGCTCACCTTTGCTCTGAGGAGGGTTTTGGCTCCTATCCCTTAGGATGTTGATTTCATAGACAGCACCATACTGCTCAAAAAGCTCCCTCAAGTCTTTCTCAGACCAGGTCCTTGGAACCTGGCCCACAAACATCTTGATAGCATCAAGATCTGGTTGGTCTGGGTGGTCCAGGGTGCCGTTCATTTTCTTTGAGCTGCATGAGATAAAGTGAGAAGTTATTTATATTGCATACCAGAGGGTTTTTTTTCCTCTAAAGATTTTCAACAACTTTTTGAAACATAGAGGGAAAAAATCTACTTAATTCACTACTCCCAATTAACTTACCTGAATTTTGTCCATTCTACTAGATACCAAACTAAAATCACCATTGTGATTAAGATATACTTAATTTTAAAGAAACTGACATCAAATGCCTTTTCTAATATGAAAGTTCTCAGAACCTATAAAGTAAAGCTCCCAAAGATTGATCAGTTTGTTGTTGCTTTTGTTTTGTTTGTTGTGGTTTTTCAAGGCAGGGTTTCTCTGTGTACCCCTGGATGTCCTAGAACTCACTCTGCATATCAGGCTGGCCTCGAGCTCAAAGACCCGATTGCCTGTGCCTCCCAAGTGCTGATATTAAAGATGTACACCATCACACCTGGCCCTACATCAGATTTTAATAGTATCTGAATACAACTAAAAAAAATAAATAAATCTCTTAAAAATTTTATTTATTATCTGTATGTGTTATGGGTAGCAGAAGTTGGAAGACACTCTGTGGCGTCAGTTCTATCTCTCCTCCTCTATGTGGGTTCTGGAAATTGAATTCTTGTTGCCAGACTTGTAGACAAGTATTTTATCTACTAAGTCATCTCAACAGTCTAATAAGGACTTTTAAATGTCTGTATAGTAACACAGGATTAATAATTACAGGTAAGATTCTAGACTTTTTAACATATCTCTGTTAAGCAGATGTTAGAATAGATGCATTAATTTCCAAAATTCAAATTAGGAATTTATCAGAGGGCTGGAGAGATGGCTCAGCAGTTAAGAGCACTGACTGCTCTTCCAGAGATCCTAAGTTCAATTCCCAGCAACCACATTGTGGCTCACAACCATCTGTAATGGGATTCGGTGAGTCTCTTCTGATGTGCCTGAAGGCAGCTACAGAGCACTTAAATACATAAAATAAGTATTTCTGAGTTCGAGGCCAGCCTGGTCTACAAAGTGAGTTCCAGGACAGCCAGGGCTACTCAGAGAAACCCTGTCTCGAAAAACCAAAAAAAAAAGTTATTTTGGAAGCAAATGAGGAGGTGGCTCTGTGTTAAAGTGCAAACACAAGGACAGAGTTTGGATATTCAGCGTCCACAGAAAAAGCCTGGCATACCAACACTGGGAAAAGACAGAAGATCCTATTCTGCAGGGCAGTCCAGCCTAATTGACAAGTTATAGGTTCAATGAGAGACCCTGTCTCAAAATAATAATAATAATAACAATAATAATAATAATAATAACAACAACAACAACAGCAGCAGCATTATTACTATTACTATTTGCAGTCAGGCATGGAAGTGCAACCTTTAATTCCAGTATTTCAGAGACAGAGGTCAACATGGTCTACAAAGCAAGTTGCTAGTCAGTTAGGGCTATGTAGCAAGACCTTGTCTCAATAAATTAACTGAACAACAAATATGAAGTGGAGAGCGATAGAAAAGCCACCTCTGGTCTCCACATATCTGTACATGGGTACCTATATATCACACATGTTGAAAAACCCATCATGGAATATACTGTCTTACTAGTTCTCCTTTATACTGTTAATTTAAAACCATGGGTGGTGGAAGCTGGTGGAATACACCTGTGTTCCAGTACTAGGGAGGCTGAGGCAAAATCTCGAGTTCAAGGAAAACTGAGGCTATACAGAGACACTATCAGAAAACAAAGGGCAAGAAAGAGTAAAAGGAAGAAATATGGCAGGTCACTGTAAAAATATAACAGGTTTTTAGCACTTTAACCTTACTGTCCCAATAGAAACCAGGCTTTCATGATCCCCCCACTCCTGCGCCCCCAAGAAAAGAGAACATCCAGGGCTGAAGAAATGGCTCAGTGGTTACCAGCACTGGCTGTTCTTCCAGAGGACCTGAGTTCAATTCCCAGGATCCACATGGCAACTCACAGCTGTCTGTAACTCCAGTTCTAGAGGATCTAGCACCCTTTCACAGACATGCAGAGCACCAATGCACATAAAAATTAAGAGATCTTTTTAAAAGGCACCATTAAGTAGTGAAACAATGGTGTCACTTCTTACAGTATGACCCTAACAACTTTATCAGTTATAGTAGTTTTAATAGCTCTTTCATTATGTTTCTATTACAGAGAAGATTAACTGAACCCCAGTGGTTCTCAGGATATGTCTGAACAATAAGCTGATAGCTCTGCTTTCTACACAGGAAGAGGTTTGTTCATTTATATTACAATAGAACCCTCAACTACACAGGCTTGCCCTTCCATATGTGCACACCACTTCTAACTTTATTATATGACCTATTCATTGTGAAGCAAAATCATGGATAATATGCACAATTACAACTTAACTAAAACCAGTGGAAACTCAGGATCCTAGACAAATCTTTTTCTCTCCAAATTCTCTATCTTATTCTCTTTTGGAAGGAGAGGAAGGGGATACTGGTAGGATTGAGCCTAAGGCTTTTGTACACACTAAGCAAGTACTCTGCCACTAGACTATGTACCTCTTTTTCCTCCTTTTTTTTTTTGAGACAGAGTCTCATAAGTTGTTCAAGATAGCCCTGAACTTTGCTCTGTAGAACAGTAGTTCTTAACCTGTGGGTTGCAACCCACCTTTGGGTGGAGGGTATCTAGTGACCCTTTCACAGTAGTGGCATAAGACCACTGGAAAACACAGATATTTAGATTATGATTCATAACAGTGTCTAAAGTAGTAAAAAAAAATAAATTGATGATTGGAGGTTACAACATGAGGAACTGTATTAAAGGGTCACAGCATTAGGAAGGTTAAGAACCACTGCTGTAGAGCATGTCTGGTTTTTCTCCTGACAGTGGCACACGCTTTTGATCTCAGCACTTGGGAGGCAGAGGCAGGTGGATTTCTGAGTCCGAGACCAGCCTGGTCTACAAAGTGAGTTCCAGGACAACCAGGGCTACACAGAGAAACCCTGTCTCGAAAAAACAAAAAACAAAAAGCAAAAAACAAAAAACAAAAAAAAAAAAAAAAAAAAAAAAAAAAAAAAAAAAAAAAAAAAAAAAAAGAATCCCTAGTGCCTTTATCATCAGGACCAGCTTCAAATCCTTTAAAAACTTTGAAGCCAATCCCCTACATGACTAGCCTTCACCTTTTCATATACTAATTCCATATCTGTAAAAACCATCGAGGTCAGTGCTATGTGAACCAAGGCCCAAAGAAAAGAGCCAACTTTTAAACTTTTTAGAATTCCCTATTCACAGAAATTGAAATTAAGCAATTATGGATTAAAACTGGTAATAATGACAAAAACAAAATAAGCTTACATCTCATTATTTA
>NW_022196897.1:77032111-77070431 GCF_008632895.1 Mastomys coucha | reverse complement strand
ACACCACCCCCCCACCCCCCAGCATGGGATTTCTCTGTATACACCTGGCTATCTTGGAATTCAAAAAGATCCTCTTGCCTCTGCTTCCCAAGTGCTGGGACCAATGATTGGCCACATCTAATTTCTTATAAGGAAATATTTTAACATGGAGTAAAGAATGAGGTAGTCCATCAGTTTGAAAAGTACTACTTAGATGGTTCAAATTTTCAGACAGATTCAACATGCTGTAGATATCATGAGCTACAATCATTCATTGACTTATTCCTGCTTCCAATATTTACTGGGCACTTATATAGGTCAACATACTGTTCGACATGGTATGTATACATTGGTAAGTAACAAAAGCATCATATAATGAATAAAACATAATTGTACACATTTGAAAATATCAAGATAAAACCCATGATTTTGTGTACTAATTTGAAAAATTTTTTTATTTATATACATAAATTTAAGAATTTTCTGTTTCACATGTATGGATGATCCAGGAAGCCAACTGATATAAGTGCTGGGAACTAAACTTGAGTCTTCTGGAAGAGAGGCAAACTAACCACTAAGCCATTTCTCTAGCCCTAATTAGATTAAAAAAAAAAATTGAAAAAAAGAAAAAAGGTGGGGGAAACCAGCCAATGATACAGCTCAATGGATAAAGGCCCTTGTTGCCAAGCCTGACAGTTTGTGTTTGCTCTCAGGGTGCACACAGTGGATGGAGGAGAGAACTACCACCACCACAGGTTGTCTGGTGACCTCCACAAGTATGGAGTGCATAAGCTCCTAATCCTAGCACACAATAGGGAAAGCAGAAGGAGACCAATCTATACTGAATTCTAGGCTAGCCAGAGCTACACTGAGATCTTGTCTACAAAATGTTAATTAATTTGATTATATATTATTTTTAAAAGGAGGTTGGTGAGATGTGATAGCTCAGTAGGTAAAAGTAGCAGCCACCAATCTGAGTTCAAACTCCAGAATTCGTATGTTAGGAGTGAACCAACTCCCATTACACATGTTCCTGTACACATACATGCATAAAGAAACATAATAAAACCTTTTTAACATGGGGGTGGGAATTGGTTAAGGCACTTGCTGTCCAGTCAGGGCAATTAAGTTCAATCCCTGGAATCTACATGTAGGAGAAAATTCACTCCAAATTAATTTCTTTAGGTTGTCCTTTGACCTTCACACAATATTAAATAAAAACATACATACATACATACATACATACATACATACATAAGTAAATGTAAAAAAGAAAAGAAAAACTTGGGATATTTTCTTGGCACTCATGGAAACCATTAAAAAGGAGAGATTTAAAATCTGAGAAGCATAAATAAAAACATATTCAAATAAGTAGTTTCAAACTTCCTCAACTGTTATTGATGTAAAGGGATGAGCAATAGGAGTGAGTCTTCCATTCCCCAGCACACGTGCTTTCAGGATGCATACTGTCCTTAAGTAGGTAATCACTGCATTAAAAATAAAGAAATAAGTAAAATAAAAAATTCACCTGAGGGTGAAAGTGGAGTTAAGTGTTCTCCCAGTATTCCTAAGTGGCTGGGTATGGTTCCCAGCATCAATAGAAAGAAAGAAAGAGCGAGCCAGGCGGTGGTGGCACTCGCCTTTAATCCCAGCACTTGGGAGGCAGAGGCAGGCAGATTTCTGAGTTTGAGGCCAGCCTGGTCTACAGAGTGAGTTCCAGGACAGCCAGGGCTACACAGAGAAGCCCTGTCTCAGAAACCCCCCCTCCAAAAAAAAAAAAAAAGAGCAAGCAAGTGAGGGAGAGAGGGAAGGGGAGTGAAGAGGAAGGGAGGGAAAGCTGAGAAGAGAGGAAAAGGAGAGGAGAAGAGAAGAAAAGGAGAGGAGAAAGGGAAAGGGGGAAGGGAAAGGGAAAGGGAAAAGTTAGTTTTCCTGTAGGTTAATATCTCCACGTAGAATATTCTTCTAGTATGCTACAAACCAGGATTCAATCCCTAACATGATTTTTTTTTAAAAAAAATTAGAAGTAAGAAGTGGCCCAGTGAGTAATGTGCTTGTGCAGGCATGGAGACCTGAGTTCAGATTCCCACACTCATGTAAAGAGCTGGTATTGGGGAGCACTTCTGTGACCCAAGCACTGGGGAACAGACAGACAGAACTCACTGGTCAGTCAGTCTAGCTGAAACAGCAAGCTTCGGAATCAGCAAGAGACCTCTTTCAAAAAATGAGGCTGAGAGAAGAAGACATCTTGACATCAATCTCTGGCCTCCACATGCACCCAAGCAGGTTTTGCACAGCCAAGTACAACCCTGTGTGAATGTATGTACACACACATACATATATTCCTCAATAATTGTCAAAAGTTTTCATTATTTTGTCACTCACCTATCATTAGTAGTTGATTTCCCCTTTGCTCATTATACAAATAGAAATAAATTCCAGACACCCATCCATTTATCTTTTTAGCAAATATAAATTAGCATTACATTCTAAAGTAAGCTACCTCCCAGTTTCAACAAGTCCCCAGCATATACTGTGCTATGGAAAGGAAGGCACAAAGAGAATGCATGTAAATTTAAAGGGTTCAGAAAAAGGAGTCTGTGTTACTGACCAGGTATTTTTCTTGTGAGAACAAGACAGAAAATGTATATGATGTATGGAAATAATTTTAATTTGGATAAAGAGAGACTTGTCACTAGATACCTGTAACAACAGCACAGCTGATAATATCATTTTGAAGCAGTCCTCTTCCCTGAAGTTTGGAGAAAATGTCAAGGTTTTGATTTTGTATGATCTCCCTCTAGCTGTCCCCCTCAAAAAAACAAAACAAAGTAAAACAAACAAAATACCTCATGCTCTTACTATGGCGTCAGAATATCAACACCACCATTATATGGCTCTATGAAAGACTGAGCAACAATCTGCCTTGGAGAGTAATACTAAATACTACACTCAACAAACTATTTAGCTAATATAAAAATTCTGTTTACTTGGTATGGTGGCTAAGCACACCTTCAATCCCAGCACTATCAAAGCAGGAGGGAAGCAGACCTCTGTGAGTTCCAGGCCAGCCAAGGCTACCTTATGAGATACTGTCTCAAAAAGAAAGAAAGAAAGAAAGAAAGAAAGAAAGAAAGAAAGAAAGAAAGAAAGAAAGAAAGAAAGAAAGAAAAAAATAGTAAAAGATGTGGCTAATGACATGGCTTGATTTCGAGAAGGGGTGTGGCTCACGGATTTGAGACTGAACACCTAAGAATGATGAAGGACAGAGGAAAGAAGAGAGAACATTAGAAAGAAAAAAAATGCACTTGGGAGTTAGAGAACAGAAATCAACAGAACAGAAGGAAGAGAAATGACTGAGAAATCAAGATAGATAAAGAGGTAGGTTTGACAGACTCAGAAGATGAATGTTCTGTGATACACTAAGGGCTTGGATTTTATTTCAATATCTTTTTTCCCCTTCCTTCTGCTTTTAAAACAGAGTTGCACATATAGCTCAGACAGGCCTTGACTCTTATGTTAAAGAGAACAAGAACTCCCATTTCTCTCTCTAGTCTCTAGATTCCAACTGCTAGGATTACAGATACATACTACCATTCTCTGCTATTCTAAATCTTAATTAAGAAAATGATCAGATTTTTTTTTTTAAGACAGGGTTTCTCTGTATGGCCCTGGCTGTCCTAGAACTCTTTCTGTAGAACAGGCTGGCCTTGAACTCAGAAATCCACAGATTTTTCTTAAAAACAAACAAACAAAAACAAAACAAAACAAAAAAAAACCCTGGCAAACCAGCTGAAACTGTACAACTACAACCCCAGGACCAAGCAAGTGCATCATGAGCTTAGGGCCAATCTGGGCTATATCGCTGACAGTCTCAAAAATAGGAACAAAATGAGCCAGGCATGGCAGTGAGCCTTTAATGACAGCACTCCTGAAGCAGAGGCAGGCAGGCAGGTAGGTACCTGTGAGTTCAAGGTTAGCTGTGTCTACACAGTAAGTAAGGACAACCAGGGCTACAAAGTAGGCCTTGCACACCCCACTTCCAAATGTGTGTATGCGGACATATATCAAAAGAAAAATACTGGGAATAATTTAGAAGAAATAAATTAGGGTGGGGAGAGAATAAGGAAACCAGGGGAATTCTATACAAAGTTGCTGCCATTTTCACCTTTAAATCATGATCCAGTAGGATGAGGAGCTTTAGGAATTCTGGGTGAGGAAGAAAAACTATGAGCCATGGATACTAATGTAGACAATTTGGTAAATTTTTTTTCTGTAAGGAAGCCATCAGACAAGATATCCAATAGACAGGTTTAGAATCAAGTTAAGGGACTGAGGGCATTTAAAGAATGTAGAGAGAGTCCTGAGAAACATAGAGGCTAAGAAAGGAGATTAATCAGTAAGAGATCCAGAGGCTTAGGGCTCTGATTCTTTGAACTCCGTTTCTTGAAGTGTAAGCAAATGAAAAGAAGAGCTACCAGAAGATTTCACCATGACCAAAGAAGGAGCAGAGAAACACTGAGCGGGACAGGAAGCAGGATATCTGGGCTCCCTGAGGCTTCTGGGACTCTTTCTCACTTCTGTGTTGTTAAAAAAAATTTTTTTTTTTTGAAAAATGATATAGTGATTAATCACATTCCTAGACAAAATAATTTTAGTCACATACTTCATAAGTTCCATTCTATCATTCACATGGAAGTATATGCTATTCACTGATACCTGGTCTAGCCACCACCCTCCAAAAAAAAAAAAAAAAAAGAGTATTAGGTTCAAGAGTGACATCATTTATTTTCAGCAAGCAAATCATGACCTCTCTCAACTGAGTTCCGCATCTGTAGAATAGGGGCAAAAGCCAAAGCAGTTAGCTTTGTAAAGTTGTACTTTGGTGAGTACAAAACTCACCACAAAAACAGATGCAAATGATTTTGCTTCTGGTTAATTCAAAATATCCACAGTAAATCCATTTATTTCGAACTTCAACGTACATTTAAAAACTACACATACTTAATATACAGTCTTGAACCTTACTTTAACCTAAAAATTAACCTGGATTTTTAAATTCCCAGCGATGTTCATGCAAAGGTTCTGTCATAGATTTTATAGACAGAATCGTGGGTTAGTTTAACCTCTTAAATGATTAAAAAAACTGGACTGAGGTTGGTAGCTCAGTGGATAGAGTGCTTGGAAACCCCAAGTTTGATCCCTAGCATAAACTTTGTATAAACTGGAAGTAGAAGCAAATGATTTCAGTCACAACAATTTAAGAGGCCAGCCTGGGGAACACAAAACCTGTATGAAGAAAACAGGGAAGGAAAAAAAAAAGAAAAAGGCTGTATGGCTATATGGCTGCAGTGTACCTCACAACATTTGTCTGCTTAGTAAGCTAATTTCTAGCACAAAAAGAAAAGGCCAAAGGAGCGGGGAAGAAAAATACTAGGAGGCTCAACAAGAGGCAGCAGCAAAACAAAAAGAAATTGCTAGAAGACAAAGATAATCTGAGCCACAAACTCCAATTTTAGCTATCATATATTCTGAGATACGGGTATACTTTGTGTTTGATAGTAACACTGTAAATCATCCTTTTGCTAAAAATAATATTTGGTAGCAAGAACTGTCATTTTTTTAAAAAAGCACATTTAAATTACTATCTGGAGGACTATAGAGAAGGCATACAAATCATTTAACTTCAAGGCTCTCAAAACTATTTCTCAATACTCTCACAAAGCATTTGCTATTACACCTGTCCTGTGTGATTTGAACAGGGAGGCCAAACTTCAAAGATTCACACCTAGGAAATGTTCTCCCACTTAACATTCTTGGTTTTCAATAAAAGTGCATTTACTTGATGTTTCAAGGTATTTTGAACTTGTTAAAGTGGACAAAACCAAGGACACTGATTAAGATAACAAATAATACAGACTCGAGGTCAGATGGAAAATGGAGATTGTAAATGGGATCTTTCTCTACAAAGTCCAGAACCCAGGTTCCCTACAGCCCCTACTCAGTGTCAGGTTAACATTTTGGCTAGCTAGCAAGGTCTTCCATTTCTGCAACCACAATTTATTTGAGTAAACTGCCAATCAAAAGTGATATAATTTTGTTTTACTGATTTGGTTTTTTGTTTAAATGATGAGGATAATCTGATATTACTGAAATTAGATGCTGAATTGTATTTTCTTTTTCTTTTTCTTTTTTTTTTTTTTTTTTTTTTTTTTTTTTTTGAGACAGGGTTTCTTTGTATAGCTCTGGCTGTCCTGGAACTCACTCTGTAGACCAGGCTGGCCTCGAACTCAGAAATCCGCCTGCCTCTGCCTCCCAGGTGCTGGGATTAAAGGCGTGTGACACCACCGCCTGGCCTGAATTGTATTTTCAATTAGCAAGAAGATAGGAGGAGAAAATTAAGGTTCAGAATTATACTTCACAATATACTGTATGTATGCAAAATACACTATATGTAATACTAAGTAATATCACACATAACTACTAGTTTTCTCTGTGACAAGAGCTTAAGAAAATGATAGTTAAGAACTAGTGGGGTATGGTGGTCCATGTATATAAACATAGCACTTCAGCAGATGTGGCAGAGGACATGAGGCCAACTGCGCTAGATAGTGAGACCTATCTCAAAAAATAGCAATCAGGTCTAAGGATGAGAGTGTTTGCCTAGTATACACAAAATTCCTAGGTTCTATGCCTGGCAAGCAAACTGAGCTTTGTGGCTCATGCCTGCAATCCTAGCACCCAGGAAGTAGAAGCAGAAGGATCAGGAGCTCAAGGTCATCTTCAGCTACAGAGGGAGTTCCAGATCAGCCTGGGTTACACATGACCCTGTCTCAAAAAAAAAAAAAAAAAAGAGTAAGTAAATAAAAATAATGAATATCAAAATACTTAATTCCCAAAGGATTATTTAACTATTCCATACCCACTCAAAGCAGTAAAGCCAGTTAAAAAAAACACCTTGGAATCTGTCATATGAGTAAGCACTCAGTTTTTAGAGATGGGAGCCAGTACACTTGAATTAATGTTGCTAGTCATATATCAAGTGTATCCTTACGCAGAGAACTTAGTTTCATCCTGGAAGCAATTAGCAGTTATAAGAATTAGACTAAGTAATTAAAATTAAATGTAGGTTTCCTAAAGAAGTTTCTTTTAAGGGACCGGTTTCACCAAATAATAATAATAATAGCCCAGTTCCCTCTGCTTATGATAAAAATTAGACAACAAAAATACTTACACAGGACTGGAATTCAAAGAGCAATGATCCACCATCATTTCTGGAAGGAAATCCAACTTAAACGCAGCCATCACCTCACTCTCCCCTTCAGAAGCCAATGATAATAACTTGCTGCACTTGTCTGATCCACAAATACACACAGCTTTAGCTTCCTGGGCCCCACAAAAAACACAAAGTGGAAACGGAGCTCAGGGAAACCAGCAGTAAGTGCCACAGAAAGAGGCAGGTCTGGGGAAGGGGCAGGGAAGGGGAGAACTGGACTAACATGGGGGATGCGACCATGTGAAAGGAGGCTCAGCTCAGCACACAATGAAAGTGCTGATGCACCAGGCTTGTTTTGTGTGATTTTCCCTGGCGAAGCAGTACTAAGTGCACTGTCAGATAAATAGTGTGTCAGATTCATGAAGATAGTGTAGCCAACAAAGCAGAAGAAACACAAACTTGTTTCACATCATCCAAAGTCCTCCCTATAAATCAGTATTTAAGGTCCCACAGATCTAAAATTACCTGAAGGAAAAAGCAAATAAGCAAAACAAAACAACAACAACAAAAAGAAACCAACCACGAAAACCTACCTCACCTCATGTGGTGAAAACACCTTTAAAGAGCTAACTGCTGGCCTTCGGTTTAAACTTAAGTCTCCAACTTAAGTCTCCACGTGTTGAAGACAGCAATAAATAGGGTCCAAATTAAATCCCAGAACAGTCACAAAAGAAAGACCAAGAGAAGCAAGCTGTTGGAGAAACTGGCCATCTAAACCCTGTTACTGACCAACTAACTACTTCTGCCAGATTGGCCCAGTTCTTTTTAATAGCACTGAGTGAGGGTAAAGTGATCAGTCGCTCATCGGACAAGCCTTTTAAAAACCCTGGTTTAGTATCACTCATTAGGTGGACACAGGTAAAATATGTTAACTACTTCTGAATCTTTACTAGAAACTAAAAGGAAGAGTGATATTATATATTATATTATATAATAACAGTAATATTCTGCCCCCCCCCCCCACTCCACTATGTAGCCCTGGCTGTCCCAGAACTTGATCTGTAGACTAGTCTGGTTGCAAACTGATCCACCTGCCTCTGCCTTGAAAGTACATGTGTGCCCCACTAATGCCAGTGTCTACTGGCCTTTCTAATGAAATAAAAAACAAAAGCCAGTAGTGAACATTTAAAAATAAAAACAAAAACAAAAAACCTGTCTATTAGGACACAAATTCAAACCACATGTAAGGTAATTCTCTTCATTCCCTCACCTCCTTAAGGCCTAGGGGCTATAACAGTTCAGTGGCTGACTTACCTAGCATGTATGTATAACAACATGGCTTCAATTCCTAATGCCAAAGAGTACAAACACTGTTGCTGAAACCAAGATGGATGAAAGCAAGAATAAAATTCCAGTATGAGTGAGCTGTTGAGATGGATATACTTAGCAACCAAGGCAGATGTATGCTCCCTTCTCAATTTGGCTCCATGTCCCCCTAAAGAACAAATGGTGGCATTTCAATATTTAGGCAATGATTCTAAAACTTAGCTCCGAGGGCCCTCAAATTTCACAGGCTTCCTTTCCATTTATATCACTGGATGGTCTTACTTCAAAGATTTCACTTCACCCAAGCTCAGTTCACAACACAGGAAACTTTGAAGAATGCCATATTCAGCTTATAAAAGAAGTAAAATGAAATGGGGCTGGTGCTACATGTCTGTCATCCTAGCACTTGGAAGGTAAAGAGGCACTTCAAGGTGGGCCTCTGCTGCACAGCAAATTCAAGGACAGCTAGGAATAAAAAGAGAACCTGTCTCAAACAATCAAAGTAAAATGCAAACATTTCTAAACCATAGAAAGTAGGATAGCATATTACAAGGTAGTTCTCATCTGTAACAATGGCTGATGCCCATCTACACCTGACCCAGAAAAGTTGGAGCTAGGTTTTCTCTCCAAAATTCACACATAACCATTCCAATACTAGATCTTTAACAGAGAATGGTTTTTATATGTTGTCAAAGGTCTCTTAAGATCAACTTTGCAGATGGAAGCAGCAAAAGCATGCCCAATTCCACTAAAAAGTGAAGAATAAATAAATGTCAACTGAGAAGAATCTACAAATAATATACAGTATACAGTCCACTTCACCAACCCTATAGATTGTAGGTACTAACCCTAGCGGGGACTGCTTAAGTAACTGAAAGGTTTGTTCTCTTACAATCGCTGGAGCTGGTATTAGTCCCCATCCTAAAGTTACATGGCCCAAGAAGTAACTTGATGAGTCAAAGATCAAATCAGACTTTTTAACTTAAGAATTAATTTAAAGAAGAATCAAGTTTTAAGGAATCCTGCTGGTTGTTGCTATATTTCTATAATCCATTAAAAACATAAAAATTCTGTGAGTTTGAGGCCAGCCTAATCTACAGAGCTAGTTCTAGAACAGTTAACGTTACACAAAGAAATCCCGTCTCAAAAGAAAGCAAAAACCAAGACAAAACTAAAAAATTCTATGTATGTCACTTTAATTAGAATCACATTATCTATCAAAGGGAAGAGTACTTAAACATGTAACTGAACCTCTGGGTACTGCCCACTTTCCTTATGACATTTTCAATAAGTCTAGGGCTAAGGAACACTTGATCTTTAACTCCTCAGACAGAAAAAAATTCTCTGAAAGCTGCTTAATATAAGTTTTAAAAGAAAGCAGGGAGTGGAGGCCCTATAATTTCTGTGCTTATTACATTGCTATTAAAGTCCATTTTAGGTTGGAGAGATGGCTCAGCGGTTAAGAGCACTGATGACTGTTCTCCGAAGGTCCTGAGTTCAAATCCCAGCAACCACATGGTAGCTCACAACTAGCCATAATGAGATCTGATATTCTCTTCTGGTGTGTCCAAAGACAGCTGCAGTGTACTTAGATATAATAATAAAAATAAATCTCTTTTAAAAAAACTCCATTTTATGATTTATAAAGCACACTGTTGCTTCAAAAACCTCTAATATGGAAATGTTATTCCATGGAGACAAGTGGAGTGTCTCTTTTAGGTAGGTCCCAAGAGTTAGCTCAGTATAATTAAATTCAATGAACTTGTAGGAAAAGGAAGAGAAGTAATTTTTAATTAATTCTGGTTTTTAAAGGTTTATAACACTAAGCAATAGTAAAAATTATGAATGTAAAAATACAGATATTAAGGAAATTAATAACTAAAAAAGTCAGTTGTTCACAGAAAATGACCCTTAATCGAAAAAACAATCTTTGCTTACATATACTCCCATTAGAAATAAGGGGTGGCAGAAGTGGTTTAACTTAGGGTCTGCTGTTAAGAGGGTTAATCTATGCTCTGCCTCCTATGCCTTTCATTCTGGATATATCTTATTTCCTTTGGTTGTTTTTAGGAGAGGGTTTCTCTGTGTAACAGGCTGTCCTAGAACTTACTCTATTGGTCAGGCTAGCTTTGAACTCACAGATCAACTGCCTCTGCTTCCCTAGTACTTGGATTAATTCCCAGCTTGGCTTATTTCCTTATGTGTCTGTTTAGTCTTAAACATTTTTTAACCTGTTTTTTTTTTGTTGTTGTTGTTGTTTTTTGGTTTTTGGTTTTTTTTTTTTGAGACAAGTTTCTCTTATCTCTGGAGACTAGAACTCACTCTGTAAACCAGGCTGGCCTCAAACTTAGAGATCCACCTAGCTCTGCCTCCAAAGTGTTGGGATTCAAAGAATCCCACCATGCTGCCCAGGTGTCTAGCGCTTTTGTTTGTTTGTTTTTCAAGACAGGGTTTCTCTGTGTGGCCCCTGCCTGGCCTCAAACTCAGAGATCCACATGCCCCTGCCTCTGGATTCCTGGAACGAAAGGCAAGCATCAGCAACACTAAGCTTCTAAGCTCTTTTTTTAAAAAAGATTTATTTTATATATATATAATATATATATACATATACATATATGTGTGTGTGTGTGTATATATATATATATATATATATATATATATATATATATATATATATATATGAGTACACTGTTGATATCTTCAGACACACCAGAAGAGGGCGTTAGCTCACATTACAGATGATTGTGAGCCATCATATAATTGCTGAAAATTGAACGCAGGACCTCATTGAACTATGTCAGCCCTTCTAGCTCTTTTTTAAAGTCTGATTCTGACATGGCTGGAACAAGCAGCATTCGATATAACATTAAGAAGCAACAGCGGACACTTTTATTTTTTGCAAAATTATGGAAGAATAACGTGTTTATTTTTGTGTGTGTGTGGTTTTGTTGTTGTAGCAAAAAATGTGAAAGAATTACTTTAGACCAAAAGGCCTTTCTGAGGGTTTTGTTTGTTTGTTTGTTTTTTGATTTTTGAGATAGGGTTTCTCTGTGTAGCCCTGGCTGTCCTGGAACTCACCGTGTAGACGAGGCTGGCCTCAAACTCAGAAATCTGCCTGCCTCTGCCTCCCAAGTGCTGGGATTAAAGGCGTGTGCTACCACTGCCTGGCCTTTCCGAGTTTTTAACAGGAATTAGACAATAGTGGAAAATTCTGTAGGGGGTGTGTGTGTGAAAAGAAAGAAATACATTTTAAAAATTGCCTCAAATATAACATAATGCATAAAGGAAGCTGGTAAATTTTCCATGTGTTATATACTGAGAAAATATGAAAAGGTAGAATAAGCAGAATTTATTCTGAAAATGATAAAGTTTTGTTATCTTCTCCTGTTTTTTTTTTTTTTTTTTTTTAAGATTTATTTATTATGTGTAAGTACACTATAGTTGTCTTCAGACACTCCAGAAGAGGGCATCTGATATCATCACAGGTGGTTGTGAGTCACCATGTGGTTACTGGGATATGAACTCAGGACCTTCAGAAGAACAGTCAGTGCTCTTAATCGCTGAGCCATCTCTCCAGACCCTTCTCCTGTTTTGTAATCATTCCTCTTCTTGATCAGCACCAAATACAAAGATTAACAGAGGCCCTGATCTGTGCTTAGTTTCTGCCTCCATTATCCTCCGGATCCCCCTCACCCCCTCAGCTTGTTTGTTTTTTGAGACAGGGTTTCCCTGTGTAGTTCTGGCTATCCTGGAACTCACTTTGTAGACTAGGCAGCCTCAAACTCAAAGATACTCCAGCATCTGCCTCTTGAATGCTGGGACTGAAGGTGTATACCACTGCCACTAGGCTCAAGGGTCATTTTACAACATCAACTGGAAGTTGGAGAATTAAAGTACTAAAAGGCTGCAGTAGATATTTGCCCCCAAATCTCACAACAAGTAACAAGGCGCAGAGGTTGAATTTAGGTTGGTACAGTTAGGTAATTAGAACATTAACCAGAATGGTCATTGTTGTTTTCTTTTTGAGATAGAGTCTTCTGTAACCCAAACTAGCCTAGAAACTACGTAGCAAAGAATGACTCCTGACTTGTCTACCTCCCTCCACCTCCCCAGTACTGGGAATTACAATCATGCCAAACCACTGTAGTTTATGAGGTGATGGGGGTTGAAATTAGTGATCCACAGGTTCTAGACAAGTGAACTATATCTGCAGCCCCTCACCAGATATGGGGCAGGAGGCTACAGAAAAGCTACAGGGCAGAGAGAACACTGCTATTTTCCCCAAAGCAAATTCCCTAAATAAGCAGATATTAGGCATAAATTTTTTAAAGGCAGCCAAGTTTCTGACTTTGTAAATTTATCTTGGTGGCCCTAGGGTGGTGGTGAACCACTAAAACCAAAATAATCAGAAAATGAGAAAGTAATTGAAGGTAAAAGCAAAGAGAGGAACCACAAAACCAATTTGCCTTATTTTTAAACATTATTGACCAATCTTACAAGTAGAGATTGATTCTGTACTGCCCCAGTTCCTACAAACTTCCATTTATAACTCCTTCCAGCTGTACTTTTGTCTAGCTACAGTCAGAGTACGGCTCAAAGTCATCAAGGACAATGTCTATTTGAAAAGTGTAAGAATTTTCAAAGAGCAAGCTAGACCTAGAACTACTTTCTCTGAAAACAAAGACTCTTCTTAACTAGCATAAAACATGTGCTCAAGTTTGTTTGTTTCAACTTCTTTTTCAGTGATTGGGACTGCCCTCAAGCATCATGCATGCCAGTCAAGCACTCCACTGAGCTTCTTTAAAAAAGAAAAAAAATTGAAATAAGGTTTCAATAGGTTTATTGGCTGCCCTCCAAGTGCAATCCCCCTACCTCAGCCTCCCAAAGAGCTGGGATTAACAGAGTTCTCTGTTTTCATATTGACCAAACTAATTTATAGTCAATAAAGCAAAGATGTTTCCAATAATTATAAAAGCAAAACTCATACAAAAACTAGCAACAAAAAACTTGTAAAACCAGGCATGATGGAGCACACCTTAACCCCAGCATTTGGAAAGCAGAGTAAGCAGATCTCTTTATCTCTTGAGTTTTAAGGCTAGCCTCAAAACTCAAACAAAACAAAACAAAACTTGTTAAAAAAGATTTACTTAGCCGGGCAGTGGTGGCACACACCTTTAATCCCAGCACTTGGGAGGCAGAGGCAGGCAGATTTTACTGGGGTAGATCAGTGAGTATTGTCATGCTACGAGCTCTTGTCTCTGGAGTGTGTGATCCAGTGGACTATGTCCTGAGGCCAGCCTGGTCTACAGAGTGAGTTCCAGGACAGTCAGGGCTACACAGAAAAACCCTGTCTAGAAAAAAAAATTTTTTTTTTACTTAAACCTGTACTATACCATCAAAAGCTATTAAGAGGAAAGTAGGATCTGGTGGCTCAAACATATACAGTGGGCCCTTACCTGCAAGGTAGGAACAAGAGCTAGTGTCATACACTAGAAGGCATTTTATTGAAAAATTTTGTCTTCCTGATTTTGATCTACCACCTTTATAAAGCAGAGAAATAGCTAGGTATTTCTATAGGTAGTACATAATACCTATAAACTCAGCAACACTGGAAGTAGAGACAGAAGGATCAAGAGTTCAGGCCAGCCTGAACTACATAAGCTTCTGTCATAAAATAAAACACAACACAAAGAAGGATGCCAAAGGATAAAGGGCAAGGAAGCTGTGAGTAACCCACAGCATTATTTATTTGTTAACCAACCAACCAACAACTTAGGATGCTGAAAAGAAGATGATCTAGGAAGCCTTAAAAATTCTATCTGATCAGTAGAGAAAACTTTCAGGTATCCTATATGCCTTTCTTGGTAGACTGATAATGAGCACCTTTCTTTCTGATATTTTTCACTTTCCTCAAAATGTCTGCATTCTAGTAAAAGACAAAATTCTGTCCTTCCCAGGAAAATGGCCAATGGTTAAGTCACCATTATCAGCATTTACATAGTCCACTGGATCATACACTCCAGAAACAAGAGCTGGTAGCATGACAATACTCATTGATCTACCCCAGTCTTAAACGCATGACTCATTAGCAAGATTCCAAATAGTAAATGCCCTCACTAATTTCTTGAAAAACTTTAAAAAAAAAAAAAACCAAAAAAAAAAAAACAGGCTCTCACTGTGCAGCACAGACTAGTCCTCAACTCAAACTATTTATATGGGGGCAAGGATTGCCGAATACTTCCTGATAAAATAAAAGAAACTAATGAATTTAAAAGCATCCATTTGGAAGTCTTCAAAATCGCAACTCAAAAACATGACAATGAGGCTGTGAAAGTTGAAGACAGGGAGAAATAAGGAGGCAAACTGTCTGTTCCCCATGTCCCCAAGGGAACCCCAGGCCTTCTGAAAACTAAAAACTAGCACAGATCATTCACAATAACAATTTACTAGTTTTATATCCATTGAGATGAGCTGCTTTTAGTATCACCCATTTTATCTTTAGTGTCACTGAGCATAAATTATCAATGATAATACATATGCAGGTATGAATTTAGATTTGAATTTATATAGATAATAAATCTACAATTACAGAATATAGTGTTTCGTTTGTAAACCCCAATTATAAAAAATCTGGGGAGCTGGCCAAACATTTCCAAAATAGTAGTAACTATAATTAATAATTTAGAGCCCACTTCTATTTGGAAGCTTTTTTTAAAAAAAGACTTACTTATGTATATGACCATACTGTCACTGATACCAGAAGAGGGCATTGGGTCCAATTACAAGTGGTTGTTAGCCACCATTTGATTGCTGCAAATTGAACTCATGACCTCTAGAAGAACAGCCAGTGCTCTTAACTGCTGAGCCATATCTCCAGCCCCCTATTTTGGAAGCTTTATTTTCTACGTTTTGAATGAGTAAAGACACAAAGGCAGAAAGTAACTCCTTCAAGATCACAGGAATCCAGGCAATAGAGTTTTATAGACAAGTGGCCTTCTAGATAAAAGGCTATTTCAGGTTAAATTCTCTCTGGGCACCACGCTAGAGATTTAGCTCAGTCTTAGGTGCAAACCTTAGGTAAGCATGAACAGGCTCAATTACCAGCAACATGTAAGACCAACAAAAGCCTGCTGTTTTCCAGTAAGCTCATGTATATAAACCATCAAAAATACCAAGGGCCATAAAATCTGAGTCTAATATTCTCTCTTTTTCTCCTCCTCCTCTCCCTCTCATTTTTCCTTCCTTGAGACAGGATCTTGCTTTATGAAATAAGATACATAGCCATGCAGGAAGGTCAGCTGGCCTGGGGTAAAGCATTTGTGGTTTCAAGCGCAGCCCTGCTTCTACTCTTGGTGTAGCTGGAACCTTTTCACTCAGGGATTTTAAGTAAACTTAAGTATTTCTAGTCACTATTAAATGGTAATACTAAATTTTTGTTGTTGTTGTTAATTTATTTTCAGATGCCACTACTTCTAGATCAATCTCCTTCTGGTTCATCTCCCCTCCCCACTTTTTTTTTAAAGAAGAGACTATTTGTAATGCTTGTGATTCTGTCTGGGCAAAAATCTTAAGATCTAAAATCTCTTCATATTAAACTATTGATCAATAAATAGCTACTACGGAAAAAAAAAAGATCCATAGCCATGGTGGCCTTGAATCTGCCAGGAAAGGGTTCAAGGCATGTCATCACCCTAAAGTCTCATTTTTCTAAGATAAAACTGTAAGTAGAAAGATACACCTGGTACAAGAGCCTCTTCAAGACTATGACTGTGAGTGGTGTGGTGACACAGTCACAGCTTTACTCCCAGCAGAGGCAGGAGGATCTCCTGAGTTTGAAGCAGCCTTGTCAACATAGTGAGTTCCAGGATACCCAGTACTACACTTCAAAACAAACAAAACAAAAACAAAATAACCCTCAGGGCTGAAGAGCTGGCGCTGTGGTTAAGAGCCCTTGCTCTTCTTGCAGAAGACCTGGGTTCAGTTCCCAGCACCTACATAGTAGCTCACAAGCATCTGGAACTGAGCTTGTTTGTGCATTTTAGGACTACCCCAAGTTCCTGTCAAGTGATTTTTGGTTTGTGGAGGGAGAATTTTTTTTTCTTTTCTCTTAGGAGAAATGCAAGCTGAGCAAAATAGTACATTCGTGTAATCTCAGCTTTGGAAAACCTGAGCATCATGGCTTTTGTGCATTCACTTGGGAAATAACTTTACTTGGTGACTAGTGGTCACCAAGATCACCTCCTGTTAGTGGCCACTAAGATCACTCCCTGTAAGTATTTGGGGGTGGAGAGAAGGGAAGGATAATTTCTTTGCTTTTAACACCAAATAAAATCTTTTTCACAAACAACAACAAAACCAACCAAAAATTAAAAAAAAAAAAACATGATTAAGGGGGGGCTACCAAGTTAGTTCAGAAGGTAAAGGAACCTTCCCACAACCATAGACTAGACTTGAATATCCAGGGAGGTAAGGTTCCTACAAGTTATCCTCTGACTGCCACACCTGCTGGGAGTGGGCGACTCACTACCAGCACTTGATAGGCAGAGATAGGTCTGAGTTCCAAATCAGCCTGGTCTACACAGCAAGTTTGAGGGCAGCTAGAGCTATCCAGTGAGACCCAGACTCAAAAGCGGGGAGGGGGCAGGAGCAGCATGTACTTGGAGAGATGGCTCAGTGGGAAAGAGCAGAGAACCCAAGTTCGGTTCCCAGTACCCAGTCACACATACAATGACTGTTCTCAGGGACATGGTGTCATCTTCTGGCCGTCAAGGGCATCAAGTACAAAAGTAGCACACATGCACACATACAGACAGACAAAACACTCATACTCTCAAAATAAAAACAGTAATTAAAAAAATATAGATAGATAGATATAGATAGGTCAGTCAGAACTCCTGTTGTTAACAGAGATGTGACCTTGGTTCACAATAAGCTATTTCTCTAAATGTTTTATCTATAAAGAAGCTTAAAACTGTATCACAAAAGAGACCAAATGCAATCAAGTTGTTGCACCAATTTTTTAAAAAGATATTATTTATTTTATGTATATGAATACAGCATTGCTTTCTTCAGACACACCAGAAGAGGGCATCAGATCCCATTACAGATGGTTGTGAGCCACCATGTGGGTGCTGGGAATTGAACTCAGGACCTCTGGAAGTGAAGTTGGTGCTCTTAGCCACTGACCCATCTCTCCAGCCCTACTGTACCAATTTTTAAGTAGAAGTAAGAAATAACAGAAAAGACTTGCAAAAAGCACTCTTTCCTTTTCTGTTCCTCATGTGCATGTGCACACACACACACATACACAGAGAGAGAGAGAGAGAAATTCCTTCATAAGCCAGTAAGATGGCTCACACATACATAAAAAGCACTTGTTGTGCAACCCTACCAATGTGAGTTTTACCCTTGGAACCCATGTAAGAAAAGCCATGAGGTAGGTGGGCAAGAAAATCACCAAGGCAAATTGCTCCCAGAGGCTGTGTGCCGACAAGCCTGGAGCAGAGACCCTGCCTCCACAAGATGGATGATGAGAGCTGACCTCCCAAAAGTTGTCCTCTGACAACATTTACACTTGAACTCATAAACATCATATACACACTTAAAGAAAAAAATAATTTAAACCTTTTCCTAACTTCAATAATCAAATTAATTGTCAAATCCCATTAAGGAGTTTCTTTCTCCCCTATACAACTCCATAATGGAGTGAAGGGACACTAAGTGGAAGGGGAAAGAAATGTCCTTTTTCTGTGCTTCTTCTTGTATCTGCCTCATAGCAGCACTCTCAGTATTGGGTAAAAGAAAATGTACAGCCAATCTGCATACAGTATCTAAGCCAAGGTACTTTTTTCCTGAGCAAAATGAAGGCTGTTGCATAGCATTTTTCTATCATTTGAGTTTAAATTCAGTGTTCCAATGTATGAAGAAGGGAAGGCTCTACAGAGATTCTTATGACAAGTAAAAGCTTTGATCTAAAAACAAAGACTAACATTAGACTTTTCCACAATATCCTGTATTATTCACTCAATTCTGACATGTTCTAAGACTACCAATTTCTCTTTATCTCACTGTCCTACCAGAAGGCCAAATCTAGTGAGTCATTACTGCTCTTCTCTGATGCATTTTGATTTCCGCCCACTTGTGAAGTTCATCAGGACTGCACCATATGTTGGTGCCATGTAGAATATGGCAGAATATGAATAATTTTTTTTCTTTTTGGGAGAAGGAGTGTTTCAAGACAGAGTCTCTCTGTGTAGTAGCCCTGGATGTCCAGGAGCTTGCTTTATAAACCATGTTGGCCCCAAACTCACAGAGATCCCTTTGCCTCTGCCTCCCCAGTGCTGGAACTAAAAGGGGTGTGCTAGTACCACCTGGCTACATTTTTTTTTCTTCAAAATCCTGTCAAAGTTACTTTCAAAATTATCTTGTAATCCTGATGTCTCTAAGGAATTATCCAACACAACCTCCTGGAAATGGCTTCATAATTATTTTTGAGTATGGTCAGAGAATTTCTTCTTTTGCATTTATTTATTTGACATGATATTGCTATGTAGCTAAGGCTAGACTTAAAGCTGAGATGCTCCTGGCTCAGCCTTCCAAGAGCACATCATCTGTGGCAAACTGTGTTGGCTTTCAAAAGCAATTCTTCAGTATTTTTACCCCCATTTTTCAGTAAACCAGAGAATGGATTCAGTGACTCTAACTCCATAACTAGACAGTGGAGCTGGGCTTTCTTGAGTCACTGTGTTATGACTATAAAGTATATAAAGATTTTTCTTGAAAAACTCAAAGCATGAGCTAGAGAGATGGCTCAGTGGTTAAGAGCACTGGCTGCTCTTCCAGAGGTCCTGAGTTCAATTCCCAGCAACCACATGGTGGCCAACAACCATCTGTAATGGGCATCTGATGTCCTTTTCTGGTGTGTCTGAAGACAGTGACAGTGTACTCATATACATGAAATAAATAAATAAATCTTTAAAAAAAAAGTGATCAGGATCTATTTATATAATGGAAAAGAATTCGCACATGGCTTGAATAAAAACAAGATCTATGGAAAAATACAGTTGTAGAAACAGACTACTGGCTGAACTGTTTACAAGCAGATATATAACTTGTATCATTTACTTGTGTGTGTGTGTGTGTGTGTGTGTGTGTGTGTGTGTGTGTGTGTGTGTGTGTGTACAAGGTCTCTCTGAGTAATCCTAGCCTGCCCTGGCCTGGATCTCAACAGAGATAGTTTGTCTTTGCTTTCCAACTGTTGAGATTAAATATGTATGCTACCAGTACCCTGGCACTTACAGAACATTTTTAAAAGATTCCATGAAGTATAGGGTTAGCAAGATGGCTCCGCATGAAAAGGTACTTGCCGCCAAGCATGATAATCTGAGTTTGATCCTGAAAGACATGGAAAGAATTAGCTCTTTCAAGGTGTCCTCTGGCTTTCACATAGTACTACAGTGCGGTGTGTGTGTGCACACACAAAATGTTTAAAAACCGAAACTATAAGGTATAACATAAACATCCCAACTTATATAGTGCTGTACAAAAGCATTTTGGTCTTGTACTTTTTTCTTGCTTTGCCTAAAACTCATTTGTACAAACAGCCATTGTCCAGTAAACCAGCACTATATCACATATGAACTGGATAACTGCATCACGCTGATTGAAATTATTCTAGCAACTCACCTGACACTCAGGCAACCTGAACTACAAGCCTCATGTCTTGTCTACTTTAAATGTTTGGAGCTATTTTCAATCACTCAGCTGTATAATCTACATGTACATTTTCTTCAGTTTTTCCTGCAAAAGCAAAGTACAGCATTAGCTGAATTCTAGTAAGGAAGGCAAAGGACTGGGTAAGATAGTATATAAAATGCAAGTTCTATAAATACAGCTTTTGTCCTACTTGTTTTTGTTTTAACAAAAAACAAAAAAGCCAACAGTACAGAAATATGGTACTTGCAGCTCTAAAGACAGTAAGAGGCCTAGAATCCTGATTCTCACACTGCATCTTGCTTTTGTCGCCCTAATTTCAGTGGAAGGTTTAGATTCAATTGTAGGCTTTACCATCCTGTTTTTTCCTTTTCCTTACTCCCATACTACCCAACAAAACAGTATCTTTTCCCTATGCTTGCTCATTCACCTTTTAGGCAGACATGTACAAAGTAAACAACACATACCCACTCTTCCACAGAACCTAACATAGAACTTCTACCGTCTCCAAAACCCTGACCAAGCAAGCAGCCAAGAAACCTGCCTATACCATCTGCTCCCACCGTCCTCCCAAGCACGGGCACTCAGGCAGGATGCTCCCATATGGTCTTATCTAAGAATGTTGCCCTGTTTTGCTGAGAAGCAGGAAACTTCATTTAGTCTTTCTGTTTGGGCCCATTTCAGTAAAATCCAAATAAATAAAGCCCTTCTTTCCCTTACCCAAATTGTGGTATTTGTTTATAATGTCACACTACCTCTTGTTATTCATACCTATAATCTTCAGCATCCAGTAGGATGAGGCACGAAAAGTGTGAGTTTAAGAGTCAGTCTTGGTGGGCTAATATAATGAACTCCGAGACATGCTAGGCTAAAAAGAAAAGATCCTGTCTCACACACCAGCAACAAAAAGGAAAAAAAGTATAAGTCTGCTTTCATTAACCGGCATTTCTAAGGATGAACAACTGAAGAACACATTCTAAGTATCTTTCTACATTATTGCTTTTTGAAAAGTACGCTCAATTATCATGCTTTCATCACTTTCCAACTGTGTTCCTAAAAGAGCTTCTCACATGTAAACACTCACATATAGGATTTCCAACACCTCCTTCAAATTACTCCTTAAAATATCTTGGCTGTTTTACAAAATTAAAGTTGTCAGTGACTTCATTTTCACAAAAACAAGTTTTTTAGAAAACAGGAGCTCTGTCAATTAAAAAAAGAGAACCCAGGGCTGGAGAGATGGTTATGGTTAAGTACTCTTGGGGCATTTTTACCTGAATTTGGTTCCAACACTTACATCCTAGGTGGCTCATAATGGCCTGTAACTAGATCGGGGACTATGATGCCCTCTTCTGGCCTCCACAGGCACTCATACATGTGATATACATTCACAGAGATATGGGGAGTGGGGTGGGGGGTAAGGGAGGACAGGACACATTTTGTTAAAAGTCCACTATTTTAGAACTAAGTAAACTACACATAAAATCCACATACATCCAAGGGAAAGTGCAATGTTTAATTTAGAACTCCAAATATTTCACCAGGAGCTGGTGGCACACTTGGATACCTTTAATTCCGGCACTTGGGAGGCAGAGACAGGCAAATCTCTGAATTCAAGGCAAGCCTGGTCTACAGAGCAAGTTCTTGAATAGCCAGAGAAGCCCTATCTTGAGGGGAAAAAAATCTAATCTGCTGGCTCAGTGGTCAAGAGCACTGGCTTCGCCAGGCAGTCGTGGCACACGCCTTTAATCCCAGCACTTGGGAGGCAGATGGATTTTTGAGTTCGAGGCCAGCCTGGTCTACAGAGTGAGTTCCAGGACAGCCAAGGCTACACAGAGAAACCCTGTCTCAAACAACAACAACAACAACAACAACAACAACAAAAAGAGCACTGGCTTCTATTCCAGGGGACTCAGGTTCAATTCCAAGAACCTGCATGGCAGCTCGTAGGTGCTTCTAACTCCAGTTCCAGGGGAATCTGACATCTTTATACAGACATACATGCAGGTAAAACACCAATGCACATGAAATAAAAATAAATATTTTTTAAAAGCTTTCACAAAAGTGTGTTTGGTTTTGTATTTATCTGAGACAGTGTTATGCTACACAATCCAGACTGGACTGAAACTTGATACTTACTCCAAGCTGGCCTCCTAACTCAAGATCTTGCTGCCTCAGCCTCCCAAGTGGTGAAATCAGTCATGTGCAACCATATCTGGCTGTTTGGGATCTTCTTATTGCTTAAGTATCACTTCTTGTGAACAGAAGTGTATGCGACCCTAAATTCAATCCCCCATATAAAAAAACAAGAAACAAAATCAAACAAAAACCACCCCATATTGACTACAAACCTACAGACATAATTATTATAACCTACCACCAACTCTAAGTCATAACAGCACTCTCTATATCCAGTGTTGGTGCTAACCAGGTAACTTTGCGAACACTGATTTTTCTTCTTTAAAAAAGGTTATTATCACTGGGAAGAAAAGATGCATGCCATGCAAGTGTGTGTAGGTAGATGACAACTCTGTGGAGTTGGTTCTCTCTTTCCACCTTTACATAGGTTCCAAGGATCAATCCCATTGACAGGCTTCTGCAGCAAGCACCTTTACCCACGGAGTCAAATTGCTAGCCTCTTTTCTTTTTGAAATATAGGCTCATGTATCCCAGCTGGCCTTTAACTCACTACACTGACCCTTCTATCTCTACCAAGGTGCTGGAAGTATAGGCATTCAGCATCATGCTTAGCTTACGAGGTGCTAAGCAATCCCAGGGTTTCCTGAATGCCATCTAAGCACTCCACCAACTGAGCTACACTCCTAATTAGCTCTGTGAAATTGTTAAACATCTTAATGTATTTTCTCATATGAAAAGTAGTTACAAAAACAGTATGTACTTTACAGTGTGTTTGTTAGAACTCGAATGTATAACATGTAAATCACAGAAAATACTCAAATAAGCATTCATTACTTTTAGGCTTCTAGATATTAAATTTGTTGCCCGTAGAAGGTAAGTACCAGAAAGCTTTAATCTTTAGCCAGATGATTATAGCTCTTCAACATGATTACATGAGTAGAAAGAAAAGATACAAATAAGAAGTAAGGTACCTCTATTTGTAAGGGATATGATCCTATACTCAACAGACCCTAAAGATTCCATCAGAATACTCTTCAATCTGCTGTACACTTAGCAAAGTTAATAGGATACAAAAATCAACATGAAAAAACAGTAATGTTAAGACTGGAGAAATGGCTCAACAGTTACAAGCACTGGCTGTGCTGCCAGGGGATCTGGACTCGTTTTCCAGCACCCACATGGCAGCTCACAACTATCTATGAAATTCCAGTTCCTAAGTGTTGAACATCATCTTCTGGCCTCCCCAGGCACTACATTCACACGATTCAGACATACACACGGGCAAAATATCCAACAGTATAAAACTAAAAGGTGAGGTCAATAAATTCAGTGGTAATATTTCTCATTAAAAAGAGGAAGGGGAGAATGTGTAAGAAGGCAATGCTTGGCTAATGGATCAGCCCTAACTGTGTCAGTTAGCATCCAACAGGCATACAGTGTTTCTCACTACTCATTATTGACCATTGGTCCTAAGTGCAGTTCTTTAAAAAAAAAAAATTAATAATAATAGTATATATTTTTTAATTTCATGAGTGTTTCGTCTATAAGTAAATATGTGCATCATGTATATGACTGGTGCTCATGGAAGTCAGAAAAGGTTATCAGATGCTCTGGAACTAGAGTTACAGGTGGTTGTGAGCTGCCATGTGGATGCCTGGAATGTGAACCCAGATGATCTAGGAAAACAGCCAGTTCTCTATATCATACTGAGCTATTTCTCCAGCCTGCTTTCTCTTCTTCCTTGAAATTTATTTATCCCTTTCATTACATCAAATAAGTTTGTAGAAGCTTTCAAAATGGATACACACAAATAAGGCCAGGAACTAGCTATAGTGGCACATGCCTTTAATTCCGAGGACCTGGGAGGCAGCAGCAGGCAGATCTCTAAGTTCAAGGTCAGCCCAGTCTACAGAGCGAGTGCCAGGACAGTCGGGGCTACAGAGAGAATTTTTATCCAACAACAAGAACAATAATAAAGGCAGGAAAATTATAAAAATTTTAAAAGACCAAAAATAAAGAAAAAGCTTTAACATAAATGTGCTAACCAGCTGAGGCTGAGCTGTAAAAAACAAGTTGTGAGTTTTGAGTTGTAGACCAGCTGGATCTCACATAGTGAGTTCCAGGACAGCCAGGGTTATTTACGTTGTGAGACCCTGTCTAAAACAACAACAAAGAGTTGTCACTGATTTTGATCTTTAACAAGAGCCCCTACCTAATAATTCATGATATCAATGAAAAAAGAGTAGAAATAAGATGAGCACAAAGACCTGCCAAGAGGAAAATTAAGTCAACATGCTGTTATAGTCAATACGTTTAGAATGGTCTCAGGTATACAGGACCCAGAGAATCCACCGGACTTAAGTCTTCAAAGACAGAATACACATCAGCGAATAGCCACACAATTCTACATCTATACCAACCCAGATGCAGATAGAGGTCACCTCAGTAAAGCTGTTTATCCAGCATTTAAAGTCTTTTCATCTCCAAATGAGCCATAGTTATAAACATGTACAGCAAACTGTCTTGTCCCCATTCAGCTGACAAGTTCTATTCCCAGCTCTATAGCCTGTGACTCACAGGGATGAGGTGGGGGAAGGAAGTAAAAGGAATCAGTAAAATGAAAAGCTTCTCTTTATTTAGATGGAGTGATCAAGACTGGAATTACCTGATTAAAATAATCTCAGAACAAACCAACAAAAGTCTTCTTTTAAAACAGTATCAACCTTAATAGCTTGGACAACGTCCTGAAAGCTATCGATCATGTCCCTTCGACTCCCTAAATAGGTATGATATCACAAGACTGTCAGGCAAAACTTTGCAAAGTACTATGAATCCAGACAACAGCATAGGTTGCTGGGAAACCAAAAATTGCCACAGCTCTTCTCAGCAAAAGGCAAATTAATAGTCCTACTGTACCCGCTTCAAAGAGATGCACACAAAATCTTTTAGAGTTAGTTTCCCAGTTTTTTATACTCAAAATTTACATCAGAAAATGTGTTCAGTCCCACTCTTGAGAGCTCATCTTTATGATCACAAAGCACTTCTTTAGTGAGCAATGTTTCTAAGGCAGCTCAGAAACTTCCCGTCACTAAATCCACCAGCCTGGCATCTGCTCAAGATACTATTAGCTGACTACAGATCTTTTCTCCACCCAGTCCCGACAAACCTAAACAAACCAAACCAAAAAAGACAAGTAAGTCACCTCTTTTACTTGAAAACCTTAGTCCTCCACAGAAATGCACACAGACAGACAGATGGACGCACGTTAAGAACACAAACTTCAGCCCTGGCTGAATCCTGAGCAGGTCTGAAGCAATGTGGGTGCACAGGATAACTGCACCGCCTAGCTAGTGGGCTGCTCCTGCTGTTGCTGTACAAATATAGAAAGCTGCAAAGTGGAGCAGCAGCTTCCGCAGAGCACCCTCTGCTCTGCACTGAGAGGGAGGAGCAGGGAACTGAGCAGCTTTACCCATACATGGTTACTGAAAGGGGGCCATAGTGAAAGGGCAATTATCTCTCACACATGCATTCTGTTCACACATACCATATAAAAAAGAGAAGCACACAGGCTTAAAGGAAGGTTTGAGAGGTTCCATCTCAGTCAGGGAGTGCCCCAATAATTACAGTCACTATTCTAAGATCCTTAGCCTCAGGAACTGAAAAGACTGAAAAAACTTTACTAGGTCAGATTCTTGCTAGAACTGCAACAGCTATGAGGCTCAATTTATCATTTAAATCATGAAATGTAATGCACAAAAACAGGCTACCTTCCCATTTAACTAACAATGTAACCTGCACTACTCTTTGGTCACCCTAACTCTCAAATTGTTGGGGATGATCTGATACTTTTGTTCTGGTGGATACAAATTATTTAAATACATTTCTCAGGATGCTGGCTTATATAATCAAGCCCAGTATGTTTCCAAAATTGTTTTACAAAGCAATTAAGATTCACCTCACTGTGAAATACATGAATACTCAATTTCTGACTACAGTAAATTCTTTAAAGGTAGGAAATGCAGCAGGTATTCAGAGTGTAGTGTTTTATATAGACGATGCTATAATACAAATTGAAACTATACTAACACTGACAGCTTCTAACACTTCCTCTATAGCTCCAGGATAAGATCAATCAATACTCAAGACAGTAACGGCTGGCAATATTTGACTACAGCCAAAGCAGGAGGAACAATGTTGCTCACATTAAAAGAAGAGAGCAAGTAGGCAGTGGTGGGGCACTCAGGAGGCAGAGGCAGGTGAATCGCTGTGAGTTTGAGGGCAGCCTGGTCTACAGAGTGAATTCCAGGACAGCCAGGACATCACAGAGAAACCTTGTCTCAAGACAAATTAAAAAAAAATTGTGGTGGCTGGAGATGGCTCAGTGGTTAAGAGTACTGGCTGGCCAGGCAGTGGTGGCACATGCCTTTAATCCCAGCACTTGGGAGGCAGAGGCAGGAGGATTTCTGAGTTCCAGGACAGCCTGGTCTACAGAGTGAGTTCCAGGACAGCCAAGACTACACAGAGAAACCCTGTCTCAAAAAACCAAAAAGAGTACTGGCTGCTCTTCAAATATTCTGAGTTCAATTCTCAACAACCATCTGTAATGAGATCTGGTACTCTCTTCTGGTGTGCAAGTGTACATGCTTATAGAGCACTCATATATAAAATAAATAAATCTTTAAAAAAGAAAGAGATAAGAGAGAGCAAAGAGAGAGAGTTTATTCCATGGAGCCCACCTACACACTTTCACTAAGTTCACCTGCAGTGCCTTCAACATGGTGAAATGTAGATTTGGAATAGACTTAAGTTCCTTTGTTCCTGGATATATGTATGTGTGTGTGTGTGTGTGTGTGTTTGTAATTTTAACCTAAAATGTTTTATGCAATTTTATGTAATTAATATCATATTACTTACAACTCCTGCCTACTTTAGAGAAAAACATTCTAAGGAAAGAAAAATAAAACTGAGCGTGTTGTAATCCTGGCACTCAGCAGTCCCTACACACACACACACACACACACACACACACACACACACACACACACACACACACATATACACACAAAGACAGTAATTTAGCATTCACTCAAACATTTCTCACCTACCACATTCAGGAAAATATTCTTCCACTTCCAAGATTACTAATTAGTCTTCTAAATAAACCACTATTTTAAACAAATGAAGCAAAAACAAACTACTTGAAGTAGGAGGAAGATCTGGAGTTCAAGGTCATCCACAACTGTACCAAGTTAGGAGGTAAACCTGGAAGCACACAAGTAGGACTAGAAATACTGATGACTCGATAGTCCTTGGTGAGGAAACACTACTATGTCGTTCTGCCAACAAAGGAACTGCTGAGAAAAGAGTGTTAGCTTCTCCACACGGGTAAATGTGTGATGAGGCTATCATAAAAATCCTAAATAGCATTCTCCCCTGCCAAACTTCTCCAGAAAATTTACAAAGAAAATGTCAAATTAAGACATAATAGCTCAAGGCTGATGAGATGGCTCAGCAGGTAAAAAAAGAGCACTGACTGCTCTTCCGAAGGTCCTGAGTTCAAATCTCAGCAACCACATGGTGGCCCACAACCATCTGTAATGAGATCTGTACCCTCTTCTGGTGAGTCTAGTACAGCTACAGTGTACTTATATATAATAATAAATAAATCTTTAAATATTTACTTTTTTATTTGCAAATTAAGTTTTTGGAATTTTGAACTTTTCTTTTTCACCGACAACTTAGTGAGATGAAACAACAGCAAACTTGAATTCCTAATCCCACTACATATTCTTCCAGTGCAAAGTCTTGTCCTTGCTACTTGACATAGCAAAAACAAGCAAACAAACAAAACCTGAAGCAGTTATTTGAAAGAACATTCACATACCATAAAACAGACATGCCAAGTGCTCCAGCCCTGACTGAGATCTCTTAATGATGTATAGTGTCTTGTGTATTTAATCTTTAAGAAGCTGAACAGCTTTGGCTGCTTACAGTAACTTATGGTGGATATGCTATATTTTATGTAACGAAGCTTTAATCACTACGTACTTTGCTGTGTAAGCAATTAAGCAAAATTAAACACAAAAGTCCATGATTACATACAGCAAGAATAATTAAAATATAATCTTAAAATCAAAATGGCCATAAGACTCTATAGCACATTAATTAGCAAGTCACTCTTCTCTCTGGACCTATTTCCTCAGTGAAAAATAGGATAAGACCATATCAGAGTTCTATGCTGAAGGCCCACAGACTTGTAAACTAATAGACATTTCAAATATTCCAAAAGCTCCCTCATGTTATGCACAAAATTACTTACATAATATACCAGTGGGGGGAGGAATGTCAGGAGAGACTTAACTAGATTTCAGAACCTGCAATGGAGCTTGGGCAAGATGGGCATACCTATAATCACAACAGATTGGTGCTGAAGGCAAGGCAGCTGCAAGTTTGAGGCCACCCCCGTCTATTCTACTCTTGCCTTGAAGCAAAAAAAAAGTAAACTGGGAATGGTGACCTATGCTTGTCTCTCAGAAGGCAAAAAGGATTGCTCTGAGTTAAAGGCTAGCATAGGCTACCGTACAATGAAACTTTGTCTCAAGACAAGACAAGTAAGGCAAGACAATACAGGGGAAGGGAGGGGTTAAAACTGAAATGAAAGAAACTAATAAAAAAGCAAAAGAAAGGAGTTATGAGCAAGGAAAGCAAGCTATGATCACAAAAAGTGTGCTATACCTCAATTAGTGAAAACTATTAGCTGTGTATATACATATCTTACCTCAGCACCCAAGAAGCAAAAATCAGGCAAGAAAATCAGGAGTTCAAAGCCAGCCTCGTCTAAACACTGAATCTGAGACCAACCTGGGTTCTTTGAGATCCTGTCTTTAGGGAGAAAAAAAAAGGATACTTAAAATCAAAAACAAGGCCAGGAATAGTGGCACAGGCCTTTATTCCCAGCACTCAGGAAGCAGAGACAGGTAGAGCTCTGTGAACTTGAGGCCAGCCTAATCTAGACAGCAAATTCCAGGACAACCAGAGCTAAGTAATAGAGAGAAAGAGAAACTATCAAAAACAAACCAAATCAAAACCAAAGCTGGTTATGGTGGCACATGCCTTCAATCTCAGCATTCGGAAGGGAGAGGCAGGTGGATCTCTATAACAGGCCAGTTTGGTTTATATAAGTGAGTTCTAGGCCAACTAGAACCATATACTGAGAACCTGGGGGTGGGTGGATAGAGGCATGGATGGACATGGCACATAATGACACAGGGACAAACGTTAGATGGACAGACCAAACACACACCACACCACACCAAACACACACACACACACACACACACACACACAAAACCAGCCTTTGTCTAAAACAGAAAAAAGGGATTTAAGCCTTAACATTTTTGGGTTCTCATAGCAACCTAAGTCAGTATGCTGAATATACTGTATATAAAGCATATATCTGGAGGCTTAGCTAGTAAATTCAAAATATGACATATGTGCAATGTGGGCGACATTATTCTGAGAACTTTAAAATCTTCTTTCATTCTGTAGTCCCAAAGATGACATAATAGCAACTATGCAAGAGGTGCAAGCTCAAGCAAGAGGTACAAAAAATATAAAAAGAAGCACAGAAATGAAAGATAAGTCACATTATCAGAAAAATAAATTTCCAATGTGGCTTTCCCCCACTGTGAATCAACCTGTAAATGGAGACTTCAAGTCAAGAATTGACTCCTACTAGGGAGGAGGAGTATCAAGACACCCTTTATGATATCTGCAGTGTGTGCCCAATCAAAAGAAGATACAGAGACCAGACATATAGCAAATATGGGTGACTATACGGTAGAGAAAATGGTGTTTTCTTTCTAGAACCTCATAGTACATGGCTGTTTAGAATTCAAATACAGTATCAGCTGACCCTGGTAATAAAACACAAAGGTATACACTAAATCCCCAGTACAGGAAAAAGAAAGGGAAGAGGAAGGGCTGGAGAGATGGCTCAGTAGTTAAGAGCACTGACTGCTCTTCTGAAGCAAATCAAATCCCAGCAGCCACATGGTGGCTCACAACCATCCATGATGAGATCTGATGCCCTCTTCTCAGGCGTCTGACTACAGGGTACTTACATATAATAAATATATCTTAAAAAAAAGAAAAAGAAAAGAAAAAGAAAGGGAAGAGGAAAAGAAAGATAGGCAGCTCCAGAGCTAAAGAGTAAGAATAGATAGATGTATGTGATTAGGAGGATCAAGCTTTAAGAACAACTTGTGAGGACAGGATAGATGGCCTGCAGTTAAGAGCACTGGCTGCTCTTTCAGGGGATCAAGGTTCAATTCCCAGTACTGACTAACAACCTCTGTGATTCCAATAAATTCCAATTCCAGGGAGTCCAATGCCCTCTTCTGGCACCCATAGGTGCTGCACACACATAGCATACATGGCACACAGACTTACACATAAGCAAAACAAACATTCATACACATTAAATAAATAAATCTTAGAAAAGGAAGAGGAAGAAGTTAAAGGAGGAAAAAGGAAGAAACAACAAAGAACAAACAGCTGGGACTGAAGCCCATTGGTAGAGCACTTGCCTAAGATACATGAGGCCAAGGGTTCAATCAACAGGACCTCCTACCACCACTGGAGAACTACTTAGACAACAAAGATAGGGCTAAGAGATAACACACCCTAGCTCACTAAGAAATCAATAGTCACAATACCTAATCCACCCACCTACCCAAAAAGAACTGGAGAGGTAGGTATGGAAGCACATACCTGTAATCATCTATAAAACCAACATCCATTCAGATGACAAAGACAGGAAGATAACAAATTAAGAGGCCAATCTAAGCTACTAAGTGTTCCCAACCAGCCTGGAATACACGGCAAGTCTGTCTCAAATAGCAAAACAAAACAAAAAGACAAGGCTGGTGAGGCTTGGCAGGTAAAAAGGGAAGAGAAAAAAAAGCCCTGCAACAAAGCCCAATAACCTGAATAAGATCCCAAGTTACGACATAGAGGAAGGACAAAACTGTCTCTTTCAAGTTGTCTTCTGTCTCCACTGGCACGCACACACTTACACTCACATATCCACACAAATAAATAAATGTAATAAAAAGAGGTAGATAGTTCCAGTCCAGCTTACTAGGGAGATCTTGTGTCCACAAGAAAATTCATTGGTCAAATAAGACTAATATTTTAGAATCAGGGAAAGGAACACTTTAGGAGAAGTCTAGGTTTTAAGATTCACAACTGCATCTAACTAAAATATCCAATTACCTTGAACACAAGACTAGTGCTGTGTTCATCAACTTCCAAAATCTTAAAATTCTAAAATGCCAAGAGTGGTGGCACTTACGTATAATCTCAGCACTTGGGAGAGGAAAACTTGGGAATCAGAAGTTCAAGGTCTGCCCCAGTTACAAAGCGAGTATAAAGCTATCTTGCGCCGGGCAGTGGTGATGCACACCTTTAATCCCAGCGCTTGGGAGGCAGAGGCAGGCGGATTTCTGAGTTCAAGGCCAGCCTGGTTTACAGAGTGAGTTCCAGGACAGCCAGGGCTACACAGAGAAACCCTGTCTCAAAAAAACAAAATAAAATAAATAAATAAATATAAAACTATCTTGGGTTACAAGACACTATACCTCAAAAAAACAGAAACAATAACAACAAGTCAAACCTGAGAATGCATCGGCAGAAGCAGGAGGTTCTTAAGAGTCTGAGGCTTATCTGAGCTGCATAGTTACTATCCCAATGAGCCAAAGTTAGAAGATGAAAGTCTGGATCAAAGACATCCATAAAACTTCAGAGCTGGGTTTGTTGACACAGCCCTATAACCCCAGTCAGTATTCAAGAGACAGAGATAGGAGCATCCTAAATTAGAGGCTAGCCTGGGCTACATAAACAAGATTTTTGAATAATAATCACCTTTTCTTTCTTTTTTATAGTGCTAGTAGTCCAACCCAGGACCTCTGTATGCTAGATAAACGCTATAAGCACGGGATACATTCCTAGCCTTGCTACATTTTAATTACAGCACTCTCTATTCTATTGAAGACAGCAAGACTTCTAACTGCATTTTCACTTTGGTTTTCAATAACAAAAAATAAACACATGTCTTTGTGTGAGGTAAAAGATATAAATAACCTTGGGTAATTACCTACTTGTACCCTTCCAAGCAGCTTTAAACAAGCAGCATGAATTAAAGTTGAAACACGCACTGATCCGGGTATTAGATGACTTGCATAATGAATGATGAGACAATCAAACCTGAACCTAAAGGCCCTACCTCAGTCGACAATTCTACGTAATAATAACCTAATTTAACTTGTCCTCAAACCTTTTTTAAAAAAAATATAAATAAATAAATAAATATACCTATTTTAGTTTAATCTTTGTATTCCTTAGACGGTTTTCATGGACGTCAGGCTGGCCTCAAACTTCCTATGTAGCTAGAGTTGGCCTCCAATTCCTTATCCTTCTGCCTCAGCATGCCATGTACTAGAATTTCAAGCATATAACAGCATATCCAATCGAAATGTACCCATCTTTAAACAAAGATGAAAACACCCACACAGAACATAAAAACACAGAACAACTTGCCTGATTGGTTTCTGATTCTGCTTTAAATATATTTCAAATACAAGTGCGGTGGCAAATGCCAAAGTCCTAGCACTCAGGAGGCAGAGGCAGGTAGGTCTTGGAAGTTCAAGGCTGGTCTACACAGGGAATTCCAGACTAGAGAGACCTACATTGTGAGAAAGATGAAGTGGGAGTGGGAGGGTGTCAGGAGAGATAACATAAGCCTATAATTTTGGAGGGTAGGACAAAAAGAAAAAGAATTAAGGCCCACATCTACTACTCAAGACAGACTAGACAACATGAAACTGGCTCAAGAAAACAAAACAAAACAAAACACTAAAGGCTTTTTTTAGAGAGTGGAGCTTTTTAGTTCATAGCCATTTTATTAACTAATTTTTTTTTAAAAAGAGCATTAAGCTTAATATAGCATTTATTATCACATATTCCTTCCTACTAATTAAAGGACTGGCTTATTCCATATATGGCATTATCTTTTCAAAGTTCTAGAGTTTAGGCATGACATAATTCCTATACTGAATTACCTGTCTTCTCATGACTGACAAGCATGACTTAAGTAGAGATAAACTACCCTAATTTAAAAAGAGAATTACTCTTATCTACAGAGAAAAACAAACAAACAAACAAACAAACAAAAAGCATCTAGCTTTAAATGGAAAAATCCACAGAAAGTGACTTCTCTTAGAGCTCCAGCAGTAAGGCCAACAAGATGGCTCAGTGGGTAAAGGCCCTTGCAACTAAGCCTGGCAACCTAACACAGAACCCACATGGTTGAAGAAAAGAATTAAGTCTCCCCAAGTTAACCTCTGATCACCACACTGACAACCATCATGCATGTGTGTCTACAGGTACATGCTTAAAATAATCAATAGAAATGTAGTTTCTATTACTAACAGAAAGCACAGAACAGAGAGAAGGGAATGTTAAAGGCCTGAGCTAAAACCCTGCCCCTGCCTTTATATGAACTTAAGTACAGCATTTCATTCTCCTCAGTTGCAAATGACAGAAAATAAAATTCTCTTAAGATTTCTAACCTCCTCTGTCACCCACCCACTTCCTACTGATGCACCTTACCATAATTAGGCAGCTTTTTTAAAGCTTCTAGTTAACAGAACAAAGAAAACCTTAGACTTTCTTTTCTATTTCTGGTACATTGCAAATGTGCAACAGCATTTTTATCAGTAGTTAATGCCACACAGTACTTGATACTGGCTTTTCTTTGAACCCCAGTGACAGCTACACAGTGACAAGTTGTAAGCAAGGAAGCTGTTGCCATGGAGACCCACTAGGATTTCTGGGGGTGGATCCAGCAGGCTTTTTTCTTTTGTGAAAGCATTTTTTGATGTTCTCGATCTCAAAATTCAGGATGCTGATCTACTTTTCTTTAGTACACTGTTTTTAAGAAGTACTACCACACAGCATACAATTCTCAAATACTGAAAATTATCATTAGCTCTTTCTTGAAAGACTCAGATTTTTAAGACTCAATTCTTCTCCTCTGTTCATAAAAACAAACAGGGTATGGTATCACACAGCAGTAATGTAATTCTAGCACTAAAAGGCTGATTTAGAATTATTTCCAGCTTGAGGCTGACCTAGGCTGTATCGCAGGACCCTAACCTAATTTCCCCAAATTCCCCTCCAAAAAATGAAATGAAACTAAATCAGCATTTCAACAATTTGTGTTTCCATTTCCTTTCACACAGTGTCTGTTATGCAAGTGTTGGTATTATAAATAAGAGTTTCAAGTTCACCTAAGTAGTGGTGGCACACAATTTTAATCGCAGCATGCTGGGAAGCAGAGGCAGGCAGATCTCTAACTTTGAGGCCATTCTGGTCTACAATGTGAGCTCAGGACAGCCAGAGCTACACAGAGAAACCCTTACTCAAAAAAATAAACAACAAGCCCGGTGGTGGTGGCACAGGCCTTTAATCCCAGCACTTGGGAGGCAGAGGCAGGCAGGTTTCTGTGTTCGAGGCCAGCCTGATCTACAGAGTGAGTTCCAGGACAGCCAGAGGTATACAGAGAAACCCTGTCTCAAAAAACAAAACAAAACAAAACAAAAAACAAAAAACAAAAACAAACAAAAAAAACAGAAAAACCCTGTCTCGAAAAACAAAATAAATAAATAAATTAATTAATTAAACAACAAAAGTTTAAAGTTCTCCCAATTCCAAAAACCTTTAGCTTCCTCACATGATTTTAGAAACATTTTAGCCGGTCAGATACTGGTGGATCATCCCAGCATTTGAGGTGTGTGTTACATGAGATAACTACCTCTCTCCACCATTTACAATGCCATTTAGCTCCCAAAAGATTCCCTTTTTTAGGTTCTTGTTTTTGTTTTTTGTCATACTGGGAACTAAACCTATGGATAGGCACACATTCTATCAAAGTTAGAGTACCAGACCATTCACTCATTTATTATTTATATTTGTTTAATTTATAAAAGTATCTTGCCTACATGCATGTATGTCCACAATATGCGTGTTGTCTACAGACCTCTCAAAAGGCAGTATAAGACCCCCCCAGAACTGAAGTTACTGAGGTCTGAACCACCTTGTGAGTGCTAGGAATTGAATTTGGGTCCCTGCAAGAACATCGAGCATTCTCAACCACTGAGCCATAGCTCCAGGCTTGAAAAAATGGCTCAGCAGCTAAAAGCACTGACCAGCACCCATGTATCAACAAACAACAGTCTATAACTTTATAGTTTCTAGAAGATACAATGCCCTCTTCTAGCCTCTGAAGACACCAGATATGAGTGAGGGGCAAAGTCATATATGTAAGCAAAGTGTGTGTGTGTGTGTGTGTGTGTGTGTGTGTAAATTTTTTGAAAAGAAAACGGGCCAGCCAGGCATGGTGGCACACACCTTTAATTCCACCACTAGGAGGCAGAAACAGAAAAATCTCTGTGAGATCAAGACCAGCCAAGCCTACAAATTGAGTCTGGGACAGCCAGGGTTCTATTACATAGAGAAACTGTCTGGAAAAAAACAAAAACCAAAGGCTGGGGAGATGGCTCAGCAGTTAAGAGCACTGATTGCTCTTCCAGAGGTCCTGAGTTCAATTCCCAGCTACCACATGGTGGCTCATTAACCATCTGCAATGGGGTCTGATGCCCTCTTCTGGTGTGTCTGAAGAGAGCAAAACAAACAAACAAACTAAACCAAAACAAACCAAAAGACAAAAAAGAAAATAGAACATTTATTAACCTACTCTTATATTAACCTACTCTACCTATGTAGTTTATTCAGAAAAATAAAGTGGTCAGAATTCTACCAAAAAACATTTTGCTAATTTGTAAGCTTCCTGGAACACTAAAGTTTTTCTATAGATGTCTCTTAGTCCACAGAAATTACACCGGATAAATGAACATTAAGTTTTAAAAAAATAGCAGCAAGATGTGATGACACACTTTTAATCAAACTTGGGAAGAAGAGGCAGGCAAATCTTTATGAGCTTCGGGGCCAGCCAAAGCTACACAATGAAACCCTGTCTCAAAACTACAAAAATAAAATAGCACCTGATTTCATAGCAATGATCTTTAATATCAAAGCTACAACGACATGAAAGCTAGAAAAATATCTTGAAAAGCTCAAGAAATATTCTTGTGTCCATAAAAGCCTATCACTGATCTCAAATAGTAATAATTTTAGAGTCTAAATATAAATGTTAGTAAGGTATGGTGAAAACAAAACAAAACACCTTTATCTTATAAAGTAAAACGACAATTTCAAGTTTACAAGCTAAAAGGAGAGAAAATGATTCAAAAGAAATTATGTCCTAACAGATAGGAATTAGGCATCAAGAAAGCAGTTCAGAATCCAGTTGGGGTCATTAACTAACCTAAATTCTGCTGTAGTTGGTCACAGGCTCTGTTTCTAGTTTCACAACTCAATCTATAACCCAAATTAGTTTAGTAAAGAGGTCTCTAAGCTGGTTCTTTTTAATTGCCCTTGAAAATATGTTCAGGAGCTATTAAAAAGAAACAACATACAATAAAAACAATGAATATATAATAAAGTGTTATCTCATGATTTCTCAGAAACTTGAAAAGGGAAAACAAGCTTAGAGGATAGTTTTACTACATCAGTTTAATAGCACACAATCTAGAAACAAAAAGGAGATTCAGTCTATAAAATGTGAGAAGTCCTTTTTAATTTTTACTAATGGTTTACACTTCCCTGAAAAAAAAAAATCTTATCTTGGCTGAGAAAAAAGAACTTAAGACTCCTAGCTTTATGTCAAATTTTCTTTTTCTTTCGCACTACAGAAAACAGTGAAAATCTTGATTATCTTCTGACTTTAACTTGGTATATAATACATTTTAAGACTATAGAGCCTCACATAGCCTTTATGCTACAAATTCTAGCCAATGTAGTAGTATCTTTCAAAAAAAGTTTCTCACATTATTTCCAAAGTTGCTTGAGGCTTGAATATACTCTGTCTTCAGAAGACAGTAACTTAGTCAGAGAATCTCAATGTTTTCTTCCTCTTCCTAGTCCTTAACACTGAACTGTTTCAAACAAAGTGTCATTCTACCAGATACTGGAGTACTGAGAAAATGCTTGCTCTATGCAAGGCCATGACCTGAGTAAACAACAGGGACTGTAGAGCTTCCCTTATGCATACCATTCAGTTCAATACTGCACATATACTACCCCAGACATAAGGAAAAAAACAAAACAGACCACTTATAAATCTGCGCTAGCGCTAAACATATACTTATAATCACACTTAAGACTCTACAGCAAATATCTTACAGCTTTTTCTACACTACAAAACTATACCTTACTATATACAAATTCATTTGTTTACTTCTAATTTCTGCTCATTAAATTAAAAGAAATTGGGGCCAGTCGTGGTGGCACACACCTTTAATTCCAGCACTCAGGAGGTGGGGGCAGGTGGATCTCTGTGAGTTCTAGGCCAGGCTGGTCTACAAAGAGAATCCAGGACAGCCAGGGCTCTCTTATACAGAGAAACTGTCTCAAAAACAAACAAACGAGCTGGGCAGTGGTGGCGCATGCCTATAATCCCAGTACTTGGGAGGCAAAGGCAAGCGGATTTCTGAGTTCGATGCCAGCCTGGTCTACAGAGTAAGCTCCAGGACTGCCAGGACTACACAGAGAAACCCTGTCTCGAGGGAAAAAAAGAGAGAGAGAGAGAGAGAGAGAGAGAGAGAGAAACAAACGAAACGAAACAAAACCAAAAAGGAATTTTCATAGCTGGGATATAGTGACCCATGCCAATCTGTAAGAGTTCAAGGCCAGCCTGTTTTACAGTGAGTTCTAGGACAGTCAGAGTGAAATAGTGAGACCCTTTTTTTTTAAAAAAAAAAAAAAAAAAAA
>NW_022196897.1:77031727-77032101 GCF_008632895.1 Mastomys coucha | reverse complement strand
AAAAAAAAAAAAAAAAGTAATTTTCACATTTCTCTGGTATAGTCTATCTACTTACTAAAACCCAAATAATTAAAGAAATAAAAACAATCAAATCAGAAATGCTAAAGTGTCTTTTTCATAGCTTTCTTTTTTTCATAGCTTTCTTCTTTCTCTCATTAACATTTCTCAAAGAGAAAAACAACACAGATAATTCATGAAATTACTCAGTCCACACTAGATAGACTCCAGCAACTGGGCACACAGCCAATCATTGTCACCCTTTATTTAAAGTCTCAAATGACATTCAACCTACATTACTGTGTTCTATTCAAGCCCATTCTTCTTCTTCTTCTTCTTCTTCTTCTCCTCCTCCTCCTCCTCCTCCTCCTCCTCCT
>NW_022196897.1:77023121-77031530 GCF_008632895.1 Mastomys coucha | reverse complement strand
TAGACCAGGCTGGCCTCAAACTCAGAAATCTGCCTGCCTCTGCCTCCCAAGTGCTGGGATTAAAGACACGTGCCACCACTGACCAGCTCCCATTATCATTTTTTAAGAGGAAAAAATAAATAAAGCTAGCCATAAGCCTTTACTCCTAGTACTCAGGAGGCAGAGGCCAGGACAGCAGGACCTTCACAGAGAAACCCTGTCTCAAAAGAAAAAAAGGAAAAATAAACAATTTTAAATGAGTTACTTAAAAAATGAAAACAAGTGCCATGTGCCTCACTAAAACTTTGCAAATAATGGTTCATTTAAGTTTCCTATCAGGAAATAATATTTTGTCATGTATACTTAAATAAATAAATAAGTTATAAAAAGCATTCATTAAGGGTGGGCGGTGGTGGTGCTCACCTTTAACCCCAATACTCAGTTAGAGTATTAGAATTAGAGGGAGAGACAGAGACAGACAGATCTCTGTCTGTCTACAGAGGCAGTTGAAGGACACCCAGAGCCACAAAGAAAAATCTTGTATCAAACAAAACAAAACAAACAAAAACTTGAAGGGAGGCCACAAATCATAACTCACATCTATAACCCCAGTGCTAGGAAGGGGAAAAGGTGAGAGGACCCTGACTTCATGGTCTGCCTTGATACCTGAAAGCCTGTACTAAAAGATGATTACATATAAGTGTTACACACTAACTCACTGCATGACCAGGGCTCCTATAAAATAAAAAAATACAATAAACAAAGGGTGATTTCTGTTCCTCAAAACACTTAAAAATTTACTTAAATGAAGGTGTCACTAATAAAATATGAACTGATAGCATAAAGCTATTACAGGAATGAACAAGAAAAAGAGACAAACAAGAGCCAACAAGATGGCTAAGCAGGTAAAGGCACCTGCTCCCCAGCAGATTCAGAGTAAACCAGAGTTCAGTCCTCAGATGCCACAGGGTGGAAGGAGAACCCACTACACCAAGATGTCCTTAGACCTGCACATGGACGCTATGGCTTGTGCAACACCCTGCCCCCACATGCAATAAATTGTTATGTTTTGTTTTTTGAGATGGAGTCTCACCATGCAACTCTGGCTGGTCTGCAACTCGATATGGAGGCTAGGTTGGCCTTGAACTCACAGAGCCACCTGCCCTGGTATCCCAAATACAGGATTAAAGATATGTGCCACCATGCCTGGCATAAAAAATGAATTTTTGGAGGGCTGGAGAGATGGCTCAGCGGTTAAGAGTGCTGACTGCTCTTCTGAAGGTTTTGAGTTCAAATCCTAGCAACCACATGATGGCTTACAACCATCCGCAATGAGATCTGACCCCTTCTTCTGGGGTGTCTGAAGACAGCTACAGTGTACTTACATGTAATAAATAAATAAATCTTTTTAAAAAAACGAATTTTTGAAATCCTTATTTAAAATGTTTTAAGGCAAATTTGAATTGAATTAGGAGCAGGGAGAAGCTGAAGAACACTGCTAAAGACAAAATGAAATGCTGACAGCCTGGGGGAGGTCTTCTTTAATCCCAACAACTCAGGAGGCAGAGGCAATCAGATCTGAGTTCAAGGCCAGCCAAGGCCACATAGAGAAACTGTTTCGAAAAACAAACAAAATGTAATGCTTGCTTCTCCTAACTACTCAAGAAATAGGGACCTAGCAAGGCTTGATGGACCAAGTTTAAAATCCTAGCTACTCCAGAGGACTGAGGAAGGAGGATCAAGAGTTCAAGGCCAACCTGGGAAACTCAGTTAAGATGCTGTTCCAAAATAAGGGAAGGCCTGGAATATTAACTCAGTAGTATACAGACTAGTCTACCACATGGCCAAGAAGATCCTGGTTTCCCTCACAAAAAAGAAATAGAGACCTAACATAATCTTTTACCACATAAACAGCTCCTAGTGAAATATCCTTGAAGAAAGCCTCTCACACAGCTTGAAATGACTCTATAGTCATAACTAGTATAGATTCATCAGGAAGAAATCATCAGCTAGATAACAATATCAAATAGTTATAAATTTCAAGTAGTGACCACTATCATGTTATCTTCCTGCTCCTTAGTCCCTACAAGTCTCTTGCTCAGATGGCAGTCAGAGTAAGGCAAATAGCTAACAAACAACATAGGCTTTCTCCATAGTAATAGCCCACTCCAACCAAACACAGAAGTCAGCAGCAGCATCACCAAGACAGACAAAATTCACCCAGGAGAGAAATGCTCAGCTACGTGACTACGGTATGTGGGGCAGAAATTAGTGGAAAGAATATATTCCCCCACACAAAGGATCCAATCACAAAGAGACCGGGGAAAGCCTCTGCAGTAAACCATTTGTTCCTGCCCAGAGGTAGTCACACACACCTTTACTCCAGCACTTAGCAGGCAGAGGCAGGTAGCACCTCTGCTTTCAAAACCAGTCTGGTCTACAGAGTTCCAGAACAGCCAGAGAAACCCTGTCTCAAAAAAAGACAGACAGAAAATTTTAACATATATCCAAATAAAGTCAGGTCCAAAACAAAAAAGGTCTACTCAGAATAGACTATTAGTTGCCCTACACCATCACCGAGTATCACGTTCCCCTATTCTCTGCTAGAATTTGCTACCACCACACAGGAAACAAAAAAGTAAAAGAACAAAGAGAAACTTGCAACAGTTCCTAACCTGGAGACTCTTTTGCTGAGGAATAGCAATGTTACATAACTCCAAAAAAGGGCCTTAAAAAATTAAAGGTCCATTACAAAATTAAAAGCCTAACACTAAAAACTGAACAGCTCAGCAGACAGCTCATGCTCTCTGGGCCAGCTCACCCTACTGCCACAGGTGGTGAGAGGGTGGTGGGTGGAGGCAGGGGTCTGGGAGTAGCATTACCCCTATGCCTACACCACCTCAGAGCACATGAATAGTAGGGCAGGCTCACCTTTGCCCCCTCCACCAGAACCACCTCTGTTGTGCTGCCCAGGCAAGGCACAGGACCCCAAGCACTGCAGCTGGTGAGTGGCAAGAGTATGAGGTGGTGGGTTCAGAGGTGATGCCCTCATCCGTCCTGCCACCTGCTACCATGTGTTCTAAGTGTAGGGAAAGAAAAACCAAAAATCAGAAGCTGTTCAAAAAACCTTTGTCCTTTTCTTGAAAAATTAGGCACAAAGTCCTTGATTTGATTTCACACAGAATTAAGTCACAAAACTTTGCATTTAAATTTAAAGCTGTGCCGCTTACCTTGCTTGGTTGAACTGCATTACTTACCCATGAGGTAAGAATAGTACTGGATGGAGAAAGGGGAAGAATATACTCAAAATATATTGTTCTGGGTAGTTTTATTTCAATTCGACATAGCTAAAGTCATCTGAGAGGAGGAAACCTCATTAACAAAATGCCTCCATAAGGTGGGGCTGCAGGCAAGCCTGTAGGATATTTTCTTCATTAGTGACTGATGGGGAGAGGGCCCAGCTCATTGTGGATGTTGCCTTCCTGGGCTGGTGGTCCTGGGTTCTATAAGAAAGCAGACTAAGCAAGCCATAAGGAAAAACCAGTAAGCAGTATGCCCTTATGGCCTCAACTCAGCTCCTACCTCCAGATTCCTGCCCTGTCTGAATTCCTGTCCTGATTTCCAATTATGAACTATAACGTGGAAGTGTAAGCCAAAAAACCCTTTCCTCTCCAATTGCTTGGTGGTATTTCATCACAGCAACAGTAGCCCTAAGACAAACAGTACAGTACTGTAACAGAGAAAATTATCAACACTGCTCAAGTCATAAGTTAATTCTGGCATTAAGTCCAGAGTATTGTCTTTAAGTGTGTGTGTGTGTGTGTGTATTATCTTTAAGTGTGCATGTGGGTGTGTGTGACCTCTACATACACATGTGCACCACATGTGCTGACTTACAAAGGCCAAGAGTGTCAGATCCCTTGGAACTGGAGTTACAGACAGCTGTGAGCTACACATGGTTACTGCAAACTGAAACTGGGTCCACTGTAAGAACAGCAAGTGCTCTTTGCCCAAGCAATCTCTCCGACTCCAGTTATCTTTTAAAGACAGAAAACAAAGATCACAATGATGATAACAATTTGTAAGTCCAGCAAGCCAGGCTATCACAACTTTCCTCTCAAGCTGTGTCCCATGCAAGACACACCACTTTTTCAAACCACTAGGCTTCCACATTAAGGATTCTACAATTAAAAAAAAAAGAAACATCAACTCTCAATTACAGAAGTCTCAGATTTCTATCCAACTTTTCTTGTTTCTATTTTACTTGCCTGTTGGCTGTTTCTGTGTGCCATGACATATCAAGCAAAAGAGTGGGTAAATCAGCAGCAACCAACCCTGGAACCTGTTAGAAATACAACTCAGAAAGTCAGGCATGGTGGGCTTGTGCCTAAGATTCCAAGTTGGGAGAGAGAACAAGATAGGAGATTCAAATAAGTCTAAGGCCAATCTAGGTGACATAATGAATTCCAGACCAGCCCCAACTACAAAGTAAGATTTCGTCTAAAAAGGGGGAGAGGGAGCAAAGGCAACTGAACTAGACATAATGGCACACCTGGAATCTCAATTTTTTTTAAAGAGGTAGGAAGCAGCAGGATAGCCAGGCGCACATCTTTAATCCCAGCACTTGGAAGGCAGAAGAGGATCTCTGTGAGTTCAAGGCCATCCTGGTCTACATTAGAGTTCCAGGACAACCAGGAATGCCTAGAGAAATCTTGTCTCAAACAATAAAAAAATAAAATAAAGAATTTAAGGTCACCCTCAACTAAAAATAGTAAATAGTTGAGGACAAACTAGGATAAAATCCTGTATCAAGAAACAAAATAAGCCGGGTGGTGGCATGCATCTTTAATCCCAGTACTTGGGAGGCACAGGCAGGCGGATTTCTGAGGCCAGCCTGGTCTACAGAGTGAATTCTAGGACAGCCAGGGCTATACAGAGAAACCCTGTCTCAAACAAACAAACAAAACAAAATGTAAAATAGGTGCTGGGGGAGGGAGGTGTTAATCTAGGCTCAATCTCCAGAACCACATATATATGGTAAGGTACACATCTGCCACTCTAGCTCTTAAGAAGTGGAGACAAGTGAATCAGACGTTCAAGCCATCCATGCCCCTACCCCAAGTTAAGGCCAGCTTGATACAAAAGACTGTCTTGAAATCAAAACAAAACTAAAAGGGGAGGTGAAGACTACAAGAGAGACCCTAGGCTATATAGCAACATCACACACAAACAAAAATAGGGATAGAAGAGGTGGATCAGCAGTTAAAAGTACTTTTCTGTTCTTCTACAGGACCTTTGTTCAGTTTCTAGTACCCATGCGGCAGCTTACAACCATCTGTAACTCCAGTTCCAGAGGATCTGACTACCTCTTCTGACTTCAAGGACAGCAGGCACATATATGATGCACAAACATACAGGCACACACATACACATAAAAATTTTAATTAAACAAAAAAGACTACGGGGAGGCTAAAGATGTGGCTTAGCAGTCAAGGATGCTTGCTGTGCTCTTCCAAAGGACCCAAGCCCAAATTTGCTCCCAGCTACCCATATGGGACAGCTCACAACCACCACCTAGAACTCCAGCTTTTGGGCATCCAGCACCCTCTTCTGGTCTGCATGGGTGGGTACACACATGCGACACACACAGATACACACTCATACACATAAATAAAAATAAATTATAAAATCAAAATAGTGTGGCTACAAGGTCCAGCAAGATGGCTCAGCAGGTAAAAAAGCCTATTGCCAAGACTGACAGCCTGAGTTCCAGGACCCTGTTGGTAGAAGAAAAGAACCAACTCCCTTCCCAAGAGTCATATGGTAAGAGAAAACTAAATCTCAAAAACTGTCTTCTGGCTTCTTTTCCACATTGTACCAAAACAAGCACACACACCTATACATAGAGACACTGCACAAATAAATATATTTTAAACAAAATCCCAGAAACAAGTGTTGTAAAGCACGAAAAACCTAGAATGCTTCTCACTGCTGATGGGATTATAAAATGGCATAAATTGGCTAGAGATGATGCTCAGTTGGCAGAGTACTCACTTTACATACACAAAGCTCTGAGTATGGATTAAATCCCCAGTACCACAAAAAAACTGAACTAATGATATACCTCTGAAATAGCCTTTGGAAGGTAGATGCTGGGGAGTCAGACTTCCAAGGTCGTCCTCATATTTACAGCAGATTCAAGATTAGCCTGGCATACATGATGATTTAGTGATTGATTAAGACCATTTCCCACTCTGTGGGGATATAGTTCAGTTCCCTGCACCCATATCAGATAGCTCACAACAGCCTGTAATTCTAGCTCTAGAGGGATCCAATGCTCTCTTTTGGCTTCTATGGGCACTCTGCACACAAGTGGCATACATATCCATATCCACTCTCTCTCTAAGCACATAAGAATGCATATTTAAAATAGCCAGATGGTATATGCCTTTAATCCCAGTACTCAGGAAGCAGAGACAGGCACCAGCCTTGTCTAGTTGAGTTCTAGGCCAGCCAAGGCTACACAATAAGGCCCAGTGTCAAAATTAATAATGAATTAAATTTAAAAATAAACTAGTATAGCTGCTACAGAACTAGCATGAGGGTTTTTCAAACAGAATTACCACATAAGCTGGCTAGCCTACTTCTGAGTATATATATTATATATATATATATATATATACATATATATATATATATATATATATATATATATATATATATATATATATATATATATATATATATATATATATATGCTGGGCTCCTGCGTCTACATGTAGAAAAGTATACAGTATGGTTTAATAGAGCTCATGTTGGTACTTCAAGATATCTCATTATATACATGTAAATATCCCTACCCCACCCCCAAATCTTTTTTAACCAAACCCCAGTTGGTCATCATTGCACACATCCCTTTAATCCTAATATTTGGCAGAGGCAGGTAGATTTCTGAGTTTGAGGCAGCCTGGTCTACATAGCTAGTTTAAACTACATAGTGAGACATTGTCTTAGAAAAATAAAAACAAACACCTTAAACCTCAGAGCACCTCTAGACCTCTAAAAGCACCTCAAGCTTCTAGAAATATGGGATAGTGAACCTGTAAGCAAAAGAAATAAAAACAAAAACAAAAACAGGCCAGACTTGTGACACATTTCTAGAATTACAGGCTGTTAGTACCAGTATTTGGAAGGCAGGCCAGCCTAGTCTACATAATAAGTTTGAGGCTGGCCAGGGCTAATAGCCAGGCTACTGTCAAAAACAAAAAACAGTAATTCTAAATTTAAAACCACTGACTTGTATACATACCTTAAATGGATAAATTATATGGTATGTGAATTGTATTTCAAAAAAAAACACTTTTTTATAAGGCAGATGAAAGAACTTAATCAAATCCTATTACTTGATGATTTACAGAGTACAGAGCTAAAAAAAAAAAACAAAAACAAACAAAAAACAGAGAAACCCAGTCTCAAAAAAACAAAACAAAAACAGAGTACAGAGTACAGAGCTAGCTGGGTAGTGGCACACACTTTTGATCCCAGCATTCTGAAGGCAGACGCAAGTGGATCTCTGTAAGTTTAAGGACAGCCAGGGCTGTACAGAGAAACCCCCCCTGTCTTAGGGAGGCAGGGGTACAGAGCTATTTGTTGGGAAGACCGAAATCCTTGGGCAGAGGAGCCTACGCTCTTGCTGCCTCTAAATGACAGCTGGTTTTCCCTCAAGACATCCACTACTGCTACCACCTAAAAACCTACTTCCTTATTAGGTCCAGTCTCCCAGTAAAACAAAGTTAAAGAAGCTACAGTGCAGTAAGAGGAGAGGCACCAAATTTAGTACCCACACTCTACATTTAGTAGCAGAGCCCCATCTTCATTTAACACATACACACACAATGGACATATACACAATAAATGTTAGGTCTCTGTTAATTTCCTGTCTTACTCTTTCTTCTGACCCACATGTTTAAATGAGGGATTCTTCTGCTCCTATGCTGGATGGAGTATCTACTGGCCTATCTCTTATGAGCAGAAACTATTAAATACAGACCATTATTTAAAATTATTTAAAGTGTGGCTGTTAGCTGGAGAGATGGTTCAGAGGATCCAAGTTTGAATCATCTACAATTTCTCTAACTCCAACTCCTGGGGTCCCAGCATTCTCTTCTGACCCTCCTGGGCAGTACACGTGTGTTATACACACAAGCTGACAAAACACCATATACTAAAGAATAAAATGTGTTTAGTAAAACAAACCAAGCCTACCACCTACTATTAAAGCTAAGTCACAGCGGGGCGGGTGTAGTGAAGTACTTGTTTTTCTCTTTTTTCTCTTTTTTTCTTTTGGTTTTTTCAAGACAGAGTTTCTCTGTATAGCACTGGCTGTCCTGGAACTCACTCTGTAGATCAGGCTGGCCTCGAACTCAGAAA
>NW_022196897.1:77018618-77023108 GCF_008632895.1 Mastomys coucha | reverse complement strand
GCCTCGAACTCAGAAATCCACCTGCCTCTGCCTCCCAATTGCTGGGATTAAAGGTGTGTGCCACCACTACCTGGCTACTTGTTTTTCTATAACTCAGGAGACAGAAGCAAGAGGTCAGGAATTCAAGTAGGGGGAAGGAGGCAACATGACCAAACTGAATAGGATAAGCCTACTTTGGTAAATAATAAATGCTTCTTCACCATGTATAAGACAGGCATGGTGACATATACCAGTAATCTAGCACTTGGGAAACTGAGGCAGAATTGCAGTGAATTTCAAGGACAGGCTAAGCTGCAGAAAATGAAGGTTCTACCCCTAGAAAAAAGGAAAAGGATGTGGACTAGGGGAAAAACTCAGTGGAAGACAGCATGCCTATCCACAGTGGGAGTCCAAGACCTGCATTCTCAACAGCACAAAAGAAAAACATACACCAACAAAGGAAAGCTGAAGGGAAGAAGACAAAGTTGGAAAGATGTGGTGGTGTACACCATAGTCCCAGCACTTGGGAGGTAGGCCAGTCAGGACTTCATAGGAAGACCCTGTGGGGGGATGTGGGGGGGGGGGGGGGGGGGGGGGGGCAGGACCAGGTAAAGTTGTACCACCACACCCATTTTAACAACAATCTCTGAAAGGGAAAACTTCTTTCCATTTGAATTATCTGTTTTATAATGAATCTGCAACTTCTTTAACAAGAAAAGTATGCAGATATCTTTAGAAAATAAGTCATTCTGACTCCAATTTTCACTCTCTGCCCATCAGCCCACAGATACAGTCAAAGGGAGCTAACACCATGTGAAATGGACACCAATTCCTAGAGGACTGTGAAAAAGATCACAGTGAAAGAATGACTTGACCAACTAGTAAGCTACTGCAAAAAGATTTGAAAATCATGTAGACTTTCTAACTTCAAGCCCAGAGTCCTTCCCATTCCATCACATCTTAAATCTGCACCACTGCTCATGACACGGTTGTGAATTTTTTTAAAAAGGCAAAGCAAGAAAACCTTTGGTGGGAGATGTTTTAAAAGCACTTGTTATAACAACCTTGGGCAAATAAGTCACGTTCCTTTGTGAGGAAGCCAAGGCACTGAAAAAAAACCTTCCCACGGTCTGTAACAGCCCCTCCTGCTTATGGATCCTTGAGAATAGAAAAACCAAAGGGAAAGAATAAATGAGAGAATGGAGACCTATGCTCTGGAGCCAAGAGCCATTCCTAAGAGAAACAGGTGGTGAAGAAGGAACCAAGAGGACCCATAAGCTTGCCGGCTAAAGTAACAGCTGAAAGTTCCAGTTTTGCTTTACCATAAGCATGGCTTCAATCCTCCCTAGATCATGATCAGAAACCACAGTCTCAGTCAATAAAACTACTAATGTAAAAACTAGTATAGAGAAAAAAAATCAGTGTAGTTGCAGTTTGTCCATTCTAACCTCCATGATTTTCCAAGTACACTTGTTAATGTCAAAAACAAAAAGAACTCAAGCAATTCCATCTGAAGACACCGTCATTCTAAGGATCTAAAAAGAAACAAACTGTGGAAAAAGTGAAAAAGTGCAATTAAAACCTCTTCAACTCAGAAAATAGAAGACAGACAAGGGATCTTTTAAAGGTTAAGTTCCTTTTAAGTGTGCAAAGGGTGTTTGTAACCTCCTAACAATGCAGACATTATGAACAGACTCTATTCTCTTTAAAACTGTTCAACAGCTTTTATACAGCCTTAACTCTGAGGACCAAAAAGAGCTTCTGTTTTGCTAAAACAAGCTCTGACCAAAATCTCACACTTTCTCGCCGGAATCAGTCTCTAAACCAATGAGAAGCCCCTTAAAAGCATATGCCATGGTCCTAGAAAATTAAAACAACATCCTGCCAGAACCACCACAACCAAGACACCATCGACTTTAAATCCAAAGCCTGGTACCTAATGAAGAAGGCACATTCAAGAGCTGTTCGCGCTCCGGGTGAGAGATTCGAGCCCGGCTACTAGGCCTTGACTGGGTGAGCACCTGATGTGGGGGGGTAGGGCGAGCCAAGGCGGACCCAGGGCGAGAACTAGAAGAGCTCAGGAGGTTCGAGAGAAGCGCTGCCTTCTAGGGGCGGGAATCTAGGACACCCCCAGGGGTGGGCACGAAGAACACGTGGGGCGACAGGGTCAGGGAAACCGCATCTCGGGCAGACAGCTGGGAGCTCGCACAGCGGACCCAGAGTGGAGGACTCGGGTGCGGTGCAGGAACCAAGCCCTCGGGGCCTGGAGAGTGAAGGCAAAGGGCAAGGGATCCGTGGCAAGGCCACGAGGAGGGCGGGTCTCCCTGGGAGCAGGGGCACGCGCCAGGCGGACGCGAAGGGGCCCCGAGTTCCGAGCAGTCCGCGGCCTTGTCCCCGGGGTGCGGGGAACCGGGAGCGACCGCGCCCGGAGGGCCCTGTGACCCGTAGCCGCCCGAACCGGACCCGCCCCGCGGCGCCTCCCTCCAGCCTCCCTCTTCCCTCCCTTCATCCCGCGGCCCGTTATCCCGCGGCCGCCGCACTCACCAGCGGCTGCACCGGAGCCTGCCGCTGCCTCAGCTGCTGCCTGCGCCTCCGCAGCCGCCGCTGCCTCGCTGCTGAGGCTGAATCCCGGGGGAGCCTCCGCGTCCCGCCGCCGCCGCCTCTGCCGCTGCCGCCGCCGCCAGAGCAGAACACCCCAAAATGGCGGCACTTCCGGCACCTACCACCGGCGGGGAGGGCCGCGGAGGAGGGGGCGGGCGGCTAAGGGGAACGTACCACCACGGCGCCGCCCGCCAGCGCCGATCGGAGCTGAGCGCCGCGCAGGGGCGGGCCGAGTGCCTGCGCTGCAGCGCCCCCTCCGGCCGGCGAGTGGAGGAGCAGCCGCTCTGAAACCCTAGGGGCCGCGGGCGGAGCCCTGAGCCCTGGGAGCTGCAGGGGTGCATCTCTTTGTCTCAGAGCTGTACTGGAGGGAAGACCCCGGCCTGGGAATATGAAGTTCTTGCCTCTGCGCACCACACGCGCTGGACCTCTGGTGGGCAAGCAACGCAGCTTGGCAACGAAAGTACACATAATAAATATCTAGTGAATGAATGAATGAATGAATGAATGAAGGGTGCTTGGCTACCACTCAATACAGGGCACACCCTTCTTTTTGCACACCCGCATACAGACAACTGCATCCAGGCCTTCCATTCTTGTGGAATGGGTGTTGCAAGCTTTCAGAGTTAGGGAAGTGCCTTGTACAGAGATGATCAACGGCATGCGTGCGCAATCTGGCAAAAAAAAAAAAAAAAAAAAAAATCCCTGCGGCACCAGGAAGCTCTTAAGTATTCTATTAAGAGACTACCCAGTTCAAACCTACTCTTCTTAGGAAAAAAAAAAATTAACAATAAAAACATTTTTAAGATTCCACCCCCCTTTTAGAATTCAGTATTCCTATCCGGGGCCTAGATGGATTCACATCTAGTGTGTTGTTTATTCCACAAAGTCTAAACAGTGAAATTTGAGACAATGAAATGCAGATTGAGAAACAAAACTTAGTTCTGGGAGGTCGGGGCTCCATCAATTTACAAATTATTCATGGGTTGGCAATTATTTCTCTTTATCACTTAGCTTCCCAAAGATGTGTGTGTGTGTGTGTGTGTGTGTGTGTGTGTGTGTGTGTGTATTTTCCCTCAAATGCCAATTATACCCTACCTTACCACACTCATAAAGGCAGCCCCCACCACTGCCCCAAGCAGCAGCCAAGGGTTTTCCCCGGAGCTGGAGGCACAATCAACCATGTAGATAAAAACAATTAGCCCCCAGGCTGTACATTGTCAAATTACCTAATTGTACTGTAAAGCTTTGGGGGTTTTTGAGAGTTTCTCCGAGTAGCCCTGGCTGTCTTAGAACTCACTTTTGTTATTGAGAATGGCCTCAAACTCACTCGGAGATCTGCCTGCCTCTGACTCCCTTGAATGCTGGAACTAAAGGCATGTACTGCCACACCTGGCTTGTTCTTTCCACTTTTCAAATTGGTTTTCTACCTTCATGTTGTTGATTGATGGGAATGGAGTTAGAGATATAATGTGAATTAGTTGCATATGGATGGATGAATTAGGAAAAAACTAGAGTGGTTATGAAAGATGGAACATTGATATTTTTAACTAGTTCTTGAATAAGAAAGACTCTTGGCAAAAAAAAAAATCTGTTAGGAGAAAAAACTAGCCCTGCTGGTAATGGAAGATTTCTAAGAGTTGTTAGGGTTAGTTACTACAGAGAGTTTGTTTCATAGGAAGGATAATGATGAAAATGATGTTTACGTTGTCAGGGTCTGAGAATTTGGGGATAATCCACAATGAAAACCAAGTTTGAGCCAGCAAAAAGTTTATTTATTCAAAGGCTGATATATCAGGGATACTGCTTGGTTCAGGATCCAAACTGCCAGTCAGGGGCAGAACAGAGCAACTTTTTGCTCCTATTTCTCTCTCTTTCTCTCTTTCTCTCTTTCTCTCTCTCTCTCTCTCTCT
>NW_022196897.1:77008444-77018608 GCF_008632895.1 Mastomys coucha | reverse complement strand
CTCTCTCTCTCTCTCTCTCTCTCTCTTTCTCTCTCTCTTTTGGTTTTTAAGAGACAGGGTTTCTCTGTGTAGCCCTGGCTGTTCTAGGACTGTAGACCAGGCTGTCCTGGAACTCAGAAATCTGCCTGCCTCTGCCTCCTAAGTGCTGGGACTAAAGGCGTGCGCCACCACTGCCCAGCCTTTTCTTTTCTTTTTTAAAGATTTATTTATTTTATGTATATGAGTACACTGTAGCTGTCTTCAGAGACACCAGAAGAGGGCATCAGATCCCATTACAGATGGTTGTGAGCCATCATGTGACTGCTGGGAATTGAACTCAGGACCTCTGGAAGAGCAGCCAGTGCTCTTGACTGCTGAGCCATCTCTCCAGCCCCAGAACAAGTTTTTTAAAGAAAAAAACCACAGACTAGGTGGGGTAGGGGGCATGCAATCAAGTTCACACATACATTGGATATTTCACACCTGGTAATTTAGGTGGTCTCCTGCATATCAAGTGTCTCAGGTGGTTGACTTGCCAGCTAGGTCATGACAGCAGTGGTCTTGGCCCTGGCTGGAAGCCAGCCAGTGAAGTATAGAGCAGAATTCGGTGGCTTGGACTCATCCAGAACATTTGAGCCGGAAGCTGTTCCTGGGAATTTAGCTTAGTACAAAATGGAGAGTAAATACAAGATGGAATCTCTGTAGCTATGGAGGCTCCCAACATTCCTCCCTCTTTCTTGTAACACATCAAACCTTTGATGTCATAACTCTCGGTCAGTATATAAGGGGTTACATTGGGTCCTCAGAACCATGAGCTTAACAACATTGATCCTATCTCGCAAAAGGGGGGAAATGAAATTTAATAGGCAAAGGGTGTGTTGGGGTCTGGGAATCAATGCACAAATCACTTAGACACCAGTCTCAGTCAACTAGGGATAGTTTATGCCACCCCCGGAACTGATTGACCAGGGACATGATTCAGGCTCAAGAGCTGAACCATGACTCCAAGTTAAGGTCCTACAAGGCTTTTTAAGACTGAGCTACACAAACATCTGTGCCAAGTTATTCCACCGTCAGGACTTAGGGATAGGGGTTTCCTTAGGAACATGTCTTTGTTACTCTTCTCCTGCTCCCATTGGTTGGGGTATTCAACTGTGGCAGGGAACTTGCCTTGTCCAATATTCATGTCTTAACTTGCTGTTACCCACGTACATATCTCTTTCTGGAAAATAGGATGTCAGTTCCTAGGGAGGTCTTGGGAACTTAAACTTTACCCAACCCCTACTCAAAATGAAAGTCTTGTTCCAAACAGTTTCTTATATTAGTGCAGGTGTTTCTCTTGTGTTAGGGTCCATTCCAGGGGCAGCTTATGAGGGCAAATACCATAAAAGTTTGTACATAGGTGCAGAAAGTGCTGCTGGGTGATTGTTTGGTAAACTATACAAAGCCATTGTGACTTCTATCGTGATCGGTTTCTAAGGGCACAGAACATAACAGACTATGTAATCAACTTCAGCATGAGAAAGTTTCCTAGTAATGGCAGGCTAGCCAGGTAACAGTTACCTAGGCCTTAACAGGGTGCATAGCATTATCAACAGGATAACTGCCAGAAGGCCTATGCACCCCGTTACTAAAGGCCCACGGTGTCCAGTTGAAGAAGGACTCCAATCATCCTTGTTTAGCCAATCTAGCCTGTTTCCTCTTTCAGCCTATCTCACCAAGCTTAGGCTCTCCTTAACTATCCCAGTATGGTTGGCATAGAAACAGCATTGCTCCCCTAGAGCTACACCAGGGCCTCCTTGTTACATAAAGAGTAGATCGAAGCTCCTCCTGGTTTGTTTTTTTTTTAAGATTTATTTTATTTATTTTATGTGTATGAATGAGTACACTGTAGCTGTACAGATGGCCATGAGCCATCATGTGTGTGGCTGCTGGGAACTCAACTCAGGACCTCTGCCGCCCTGCTCGCTCTGCCCCACCCACTCCCTCACTCCCTTACCCCCATTCACTCTGGCATAATTCACTATATCAGATGCACCAGAAGAGGGTGTCTGATCTCATTACGGGTGGTTGTGAGCCACTATGTAGTTACCAGGATCCAAACTTAGGACCTTTGGAAGAGCAGTCAGTGCTCTTACCCGCTGAGCCATCTGGCCAGCCTGCTCCTCCTGTTTTGTAAGACCAATTATACCAGTGAATCTAGGCAGAAGGTCGGGTGGTTGAGAGATTTTTTTTTTTCCCATGGCGGCTCTAAGTCCCTATTGATCTAATTCCCCAGGGTCTTGTAGTTTTGGTCCCCTGTGATAAGGGAAACTATGGACTGCCAGCTATCCCAAGATTCAGGAGCATGGGAATCAGGATGTGGATTGTCTGGGATTTACAGTGTGGTGGGAATGAAGGCTGAGGTGCTCTCACGAACCCTGGGCCTGCATCGACTTCAGCAAAGCAAAATTAGACAACTCAGTCAACATCTCTGATTTGAACTTAGGACCAAGAGGGAATGATCTACACCCTCGAGGTTCAGTCCCTGAGCGTGTGGGGTGTTCCTAACCCTAAGAAAGGCAAAGGGAATCTATACCATCCAGTCCTTGCCAGTCTCTAGGGCTAATTCGAATCCGACCTTCCAGGTCTGATTCTTCCTTTCTACCTGTCCTGAACAGGTAGATTGTCCTGGATTGGTAGCCTGACAGGCTGACTATCTGGAAACAATGTCTTGGAGAATGGGATTCAAGGTGGGCATGAGATGTAATTTAGATAGGAAGGTGGCTAGCTTAGTTTTACTGAGATGTGTAACCCTAACCCTCATGTAGTTGTTTGACCAAAGTCCTCCCCAGGGTTTAGGGCAGGATTATGTAGTTGTCAGCCTTGAACAACCATCCTTTCTTGGTGGAAGTGTGGCACAGTTTCTGATGAAGTCATCACCCTCAGTCGAGTAGGTGGGACCCCGGGCAGGGTGGGAGCTGGCAACAGAACTATTGTGGTGTCAAGTGACTTTTGGGACTTGGCAGCTTGGTCCACTCTTTGATTTACTATGGCCTCAGTAGAGTCTCCTTTTTTGTGTCCCAGACAATGTATCATGGAGACTTGTTTGGGATCCCAGACGGCTTTTAATAAGTTGAGGACTTCCTGTTTGTTTTGATAGTCTTTCCCTCTGTGGTAAGGAGCCTCCTTTCCTTGTCCATGGAAGCTGGCAAAAACATAGTGGCTATCAGTGTGGATGTTTACTCTCTTTCCCCTGTCCAGTTCAAGGGTCACAGTGAAAGCAATCAGCTCAGGCCTCTGGGCAGAAGTTCCAGGGGAAAGGGCCTTGGGGACCTATGGCCACCCCAGCCAGCCTTTTCCCCATTTTTTTATGAAACTGATGCCATCAGTGTGCATCTCCAATTCCAGGGAGATCAGTGCATTGTCTGTTAAATCTGGTCATATACTTTGGAAATGAGATATCACCTCTAAGCAGACAGAAGGGGCTTTCCCATCTTTTCAGACAGCAAGAAAGCTGGGCTGAGAGCTGCAGAGCAGGCAAAAGTTATTTTAGGCTGGTTTAGTAGAAGCGCCAGGTAATGAATGGGTTAACTGGGAGTTAGTCAGCCATCTATCAGGTGGGCTTTTTAATAGGCTCTCCACTGCATGAAAGGCGTTAATAATCAAATTTTGACCCAAAGTCAATTTATTGGAATCTTTTGTTGGAAGAGCTGTGGCAGCTATGACTCTCAGGCACACTGGCCACCCAGCAGCCACGGGGTCTTACTTCTTTGACAAAAATGACACTGGATGCTGGGTGGTGGTGGCACATGCCTTTAATCCCAGCACTTGGGAGGCAGAGGCAGGCAGATTTCTAAGCTTAAGGCTGGCCTGGTCTACAGAGATGAGTTGCAGGACAGCAAGGGCTATACAGAGAAACCCTGTCTTGGGGAAAAAAACAAAACAAAACACCACTTGATGATGATGCCAGGACCCAAGTCTCCTGAGTCAACAACTCCTTTGAAATCTCTTTTCGCCAGGCAGTGGTGGCACATGCCTTTAATCCCAGCACTTGGGAAGCAGAGGCAGGCAGATTTCTGAGTTCGAGGCCAGCCTGGTCTACAGAGTGAGTTCCAGGACAGCCAGGGCCATACAGAGAAACCCTGTCTCAACTCTGCCCCCCCCCCAAAAAAAAGAAATCTCTTTTCATCCAAGAACAAATGAAAAGGTTTAGAAATATCTGTCAGTGCCAATGAGGACACTGAGAGGAGGGCCTGTTTAATATCTTTTACTTTTTTTAGTTTTTTTCAAGACAGGGTTTCTCTGTGTAACACTGGCTGTCCTGGAACTCACTCTGTAGACCAGGCTGGCCTCAAACTTAGAACTCACAACCCTGCCCTGTTTAATATCTTTAAAAGTTTTTTCCTAGGGGCTGGAGAGATGGCTCAGTTATTAAGAGCACTGTCTGCTTTTCCAAAGGTCCTGAGTTCAATTCCCAGTTCACAACCATCTATAATGAGATCTGATGCCCTCTTCTGCTGTGCCTGGAAAACAGCTACAATGTACTCATATAAATAAAATAAATCTTAAAAGAAAAAAAAAGTTTTTTCCTCTGTTTCAGTCCATGGGGGCCTACCTTAAGGCCCCAACATAGCCTCATAGAGTGGCTTGGCACCTCTACAAACCCAATGATCCACAACTGGCAGTAACCTGCAGTTCCCAGGAATTTGCAGATCTGCCTCTTTGTGAGGAGAGTAGTGATCCCTAGGATAGCTTGCTTTTAAGAGACAAAGATCTCACATCTTTGTTGAGGTCAAAGCTCAAATACATGACTGTTCTGGTGCATAATTGGTTTTTTTAGAAGACACTTGATACTTCAAAGTCCTCTGCTATCAGTAAGTCTTCTACATATTGTAAAAGTGTGAGTCACCCAGGGAGAGCCAAAAGGGTACTCATCCAGGTTCCTGTGCAAGGCAACATCAAAATGGGTTGGGAAAAAAAAATTTTTCCCAAGACAGGGTTTCTCTGTTTAGTCCTGGCTGTCTTGGAACTCACTCTGTAGACCAGACTGCCCTCGAACTCAGAAATCTGCCTGCCTCTGCCTCCCAAGTGCTGAGATTAAAGGCATGCACCACCACTGCCTGGCTCTTTCTTTCTTTCTTTCTTTCTTTCTTTCTTTCTTTCTTTCTTTTAAAGATTTGTTTATTGTATTTATGGGTACACTGTAAATGTCTTGAGAGACACCAGAAGAGGGCACCAAATCGCATTGCAGATGGTTGTGAGCCACCCTGTGGTTGCTGGGAATTGAACTTAGGACCTCTAGAAGAGCAATCAGTGCTCTTAACCATTGAGCCATCTCTCCAGCCCAGGTTGGGGAATTTTTTTTTATTTTTTATTTTTTATTTTTTATGTGTATGAGTACACTGTAGTTGTACAGATGGCAGTGAGCCATCATGTGGCTGCTGGGGTTTGAACTCAGGACCTCTGCTCCCTCCCGCCCAGCTCGGGTAATACACTGTAGCTGTCTTCAGACATACCAGAAGAGGGTGTCAGATCTCATCACATAACAGATGGTTGTGAGCCACACGTGGTTGCTGGGATATGAACTCAGGACCTTCAGAAGAGCAGTCAGTGCTCTTAACTGCTGAGCCATCTCGCCAGCCCGGTTGGGGAATTCTTAAACCCTTCTGGTAGGCATGTCCATGTCAATTGGCCATTAAATTTGGTGTCCAGGTTAGTCCATTCCAGCAAACAAGGGCTGGCTTTTTATTTGGCCAATGGGATGCTGAAGAAAGCATCTTTTATGTCCGAGACAGTATAGACCTATTTCTCAGGGCTAAAGAGAGTATAAGGGTTAGGTACAATTGAGTGAATGTTTTCAACTTGTTTATTTACCTCCAGTATGTCCTAAATTGGTCTGAAGTCATTGATTCCAGGCTTTCACACTGGCAGAAGTGGGGAGGGTATTCCAAGGAGATTGGCAGGAGATTAAGATTCCTGCATTTCTGAGGCAGTTGATATGAGTTCCTCCTGGAGCTTCCAGAGACACTTGATTCCGTCTGACCCAAATGGGTTCAGCCCCTTATATTATTTGTACAACCACTGGGGCTAGATGTACTAGACTCAGTGGATTGTTTTCAGCCCAGACTTGTGGGAATTTAGACTTTAATTCTGTTAACAGTAAGCTTTCTTCGTTGTTCCTTGTTCTGGCCTCAGGATTAACGAGGTACTCTTCCTCCAGAGCTAAGGTTATGCCTTGGTCTGTTGTTCCCCTCATGAGGAAAGACTATAGCAATCTCACTTTCTTAGAAGATTACTTGGGCCCTTAGTAGCAGGTTTGGACCCAAAAGGGAGTAAGGATGTTCAGGGGTCACTATGAATGACTTCTCCTAGGTCCTCCTCCCTGGCAGTAGTAGGATTTAGTACCTGTGGCCCCTTATATTAAACTCTGTTGGGAGTTCAGCAGCCAACCTGATTTTTGTAAGTCTGATAGTTGAGCCTCAGTATCAACCAAGAGACTAACTGGCTTTCCCTCCACTCTTAAGGTTACCCTGGGTTTGGGGTAGAAAATCAAGCCCTGATACCCTCAGTCCCTCTCAAAGTGGAGAACCCTAAGTTTGGGTTTCTCCCCTCCCCATTTGGGGTAGTATTTACTACCATGTCCAAATTCTTTGTGATAGGTGCATTGGTCTTGTTGGAGAGGTGGCCCCTCCCTTCTTTGCCCTTGGGAGCACTTAGACAGATTCCCCTTGGGTCTTCCTCCAGGGTCTCTGGCTGCTGGCCGCCGTCATGACTTTGACAGTCTTTTGAGCTTGTCTGTCCTCCTGATCCTCCCTGTCGTTAGATACTTCGGTAGGGATCTCAACCAGCCTTCAAAACCCTCCATTCTCTGGAGTTTCTTTCTAATATCTGGAGCTGACTGAATTATAAAAGCAATATTAATAGCTCTCCTGTTTTCTTCTGCCTCTGGATCGATGGGCAAGTAAGTGCCAGGGGCATCCATCAATTGCCCCAGAAAGGCTGTCAGGGACTCCCTTGGTTCCTGCACTTACTAGCTAATCTTAGATAAATTTGTGGGGCACTTTGCAGCAGTCTGGAGACCACCCAATAGAGTCTGGTGATAGACACTCAGGGACTCCTTACCTTCATCAGAATTGTAGTTCCAGTTGATCAGAAGAAATGAGAAGACTGCCTTGATGTACATGGGAAAGGTGATGGACGTCCATCTCTGTCCTGGCACTAGTTTCCTGGCCTCTCAGGACCCTTTCTCTCTTCATATGTAGAGAGAGTTCATAACATTTGTTGACAATCGTCCTAGGTGAGCTGGTGGGTGTGAAAAAAATCATTTCCCAAAGAGAAATCATGCTTTAGGGCTTCTCAAAGAAGGGGGAGTATGATTTTTCAAGTTATATTTGTCATTAGTCCTAAAAGGGATAGAACCCAACAGGGGTTTCCGGTCCACCACCATCCCCGACCCCATCCTATCCTCCTCCCTACACCTGGGGAGCCTGGTGGAGGAAAAGGATGCAAGCTCTGCAGGACCTGCATCCAGCTGATGAGTTGAGCCAGAATGGGTGTAAGGGGAAGAGAGGAACAGATTGCAGGAGGAACGTTTTGGGGCTCTAGTAGAGCCCTCAGCGAGAACTATTATAGCAATGTCCTGGGCCAGAGGAATTTTGGAATAAAGAGGCCCACTGGGAGAGGGGGTGGAGTCCCTTGCGTCCACCAAAGGAGCAGCAGGGCTTCTTTCTCAAAGGGGGGTGGGACTGGTGCCCAAAGCTTGACCGGCAGAGGGTAGGGAGTGTCTCGTGTTGGCCCTGGAGGTGAGGGAAGAGTTATTTCCGGGGTCCCTCAGGGAGGAGGACTCAGGCCACAATATAGGATATATGGTCTGTTGGCCTGGGTCGCCGATGATCTTGGCTCAGACTGCAATGGAAACAAATAAGTTAAAGGTGCCCTTCGGGCCAATCCACGCCAAGGATTGGCCACTCAAGTCGGCACAGGGTACGGAGTTTCCCAGAGAAGACAGAGTCTTGGGATTCCTGGGCTTTCTTTTGGAAATCTTTGAAATGCTGAAGAGCAAGGTCGAGGGATAAGCCAGGATCAATAGATAGTGACTGTCGTCTGATGTCAAAATACAGCACAAGCCCAAAGACCAAACTACAAAGTATAACCAGATTTGACAACAACGAACAGACTTAGGGTCTACCATTAACCATGACACAGGAGAAGTAGATGAAAAGGGTACAGAGTAGCTGTCAGTAAGACAAATCTGTTCCCAGAGCAGAATGTCTCAGTTGCTCTCCCAAGAGGAGCCTGTGGCCTAAGCCTCAACTATGCCCTCTGAGGGAGTCAACTGACCAGCTCTCTCAGACTCCTCCAAGCAGAGCCTGTGGGGTCGGAGGCTCAACCAGACCACCAGCATCTCAGCCACTCTCCTCTTGTTTCCCCGTTCCGACACTAGGAGCAATACCGCATCTGGATTTTCCTTTCTTCGATCACAGGAATAGGTGCTAACAATTCAGAAATTTCCCAGTACTCACCTCTACCCCAGAAGCTACTCTGATGACTGAGTTCAAATCGCTGGTCCTGGGGCTTGAAATAGTTGATCCCAAATGTTAGGGTCTAAAAATTTGAGAATAATCCACTATGAAATCCAAGTATGAGCCAGCAAAATGTTTCTTTATTCAAAGGCTTATATACCAGGGAGACTGCTGGATTCAGGATCCAAACTCTGTCAGTCAGGGGCAGAACAGAACAACTTTTTAAGACAAAAACCACAGACTAGGTGGGGTAGGGGGCATCCAATCAGGTTCAAGCATACATTGGGTATTTCACACCTGGTAGTTTAGGTGGTCTCCTGCATATCAAGTGTCTCAGGTGGTTTACTTGATAGCTTGGCCTGGATTAAGGCCAGTCTATCAGAGGTCATGACAGCTGTGGTCTTGGCCCTGGCTGGAAGCCAGCCAGTGAAGTATAGAGCAGAATTCGGTGGCTTGGACTCATCCAGAACATTTGAGCTGGAAGCTGTTCCTGGGGATTTAGCTTAGTACAAAATGGAGACTAAAATGGAATCTCTGAAGCTAAGGAGATCCCCCAGCATCATCAATATAAAGAGTATGGTGGTTGAGCCAGGCAAGGTGGCATGAAATTTTAGTCATAGCCCTTGAGATGCAAAAGCAGATGAATCTCTGTGAGTTCTAGATCAGTCTGGGCTACATAGTGAGTTTCAGGCTAACCTAGGCTACATAATGAGACTGTCTCAAAAAGAAAAAAGAGTTGGGGGCTTAGGAGCTGAAGTAGTAGGTCAGTGGATAAAGTGCCATTTTTGGGGCAACCAGAATCCACTTCACAGGCCCAGTGATCCCAAGACTAGGAAGGCAAATCTCTGCACTTTGCTTGCCAACCAGTGTACCTAGTCAGTGACCTCTAGGTCCCAGTAAGAGACCCCAACCCAAAGACTGACACCAGAGGCTGGCCAGAGTTCTCCATACACACACACAGGTGCATTTGGGAGGTAAAACATTTGAGAGGTGGAGGCAGGAGGTTCAGAAATTCAAGCTAGCCTGTGCTATATGAGACACTGTCCTAAAAACAAAACAACACAAAATAAGATGGTCAATCTTAACTCCATAATAATTAAGATTGTCAGATGTAGAGGGTGCTGGGGATGTTAGAGTGCTTAGCTAGCATGCATAAACCTCTTGGTTTCATCCTCAGCATTGGGAAACTCAGGCCTGCTGGTGCTTGAATATAATCCCAAGGAGTATATCCTAAGGAGACAGAGGCAGGAAGGTTGTACAAGTGCAAGGCCTGCAGAGTCTATACAGCCGTCATCTAGAGCTACATGTAGGGATTCTATTTTTAAAAAATTAAGGCTATCAGATGGCTCAGTGGGTAAGCGTGGCCAAGCCCGATGACTCAAGTTTGATCTCCAGAACATGTGGTTGAAGGAGAGAACAGATTCCTGTAAATTGTCCTCTGACCACAGTAACGACACCATTAGATATACACCTGCACACATCACACACACACACACACACACACACACATCACACACAGATATAAATGTAATAAAAAAATCAACAGCTGGTCAGGTGTGATAGTGCAGGCCTTTAATCCCAGCGTTCAGGGAGCAGAGACAGGCAGATCTCTAAGTTTGCAGCTAGCCTTGATCTACCTAGCAAAGTTCCAAGACTATGTAGAAAGACCCTGTCTCAAAAA
>NW_022196897.1:77006140-77008290 GCF_008632895.1 Mastomys coucha | reverse complement strand
CTTGGGAGGCAGAGGCAGGTGGATTTCTGAGTTTGAGTCCAGCCTGGTCTACAGAGTGAGTTCCAGCATAGCCAGGGCTACACAGAGAAACCCTGTCTCGAAAAAAACAAACCAAAAACAAAACAAAACAAAACAAGACAAGATAAAATAAAAACCAAAACTATGTGGACATGATTGAACTTGGGAAGTAGAGGAACAGAGGAAGATAGTTCAAGGACCGTCTGAACTCTGAAGGGTTTGTAAGACAGCTGGAGCTACATGAGATTCTGTCTCAGAACGGAAGTTGGGAGTTGTTAGTGGTTCAGTCTGGTAGAAGCATTGCCTTGTTTGAGTGAAGACCTAAGTTTAGATTCCCAGAACCCATATGAAAAAAAAAAAAAAATACTGGGCACAGTAATGTCATCTACACAAAAATGGGTGGCAAAGGCAGGCAGATCCTGGAAGCTCCCTGGCCAAGAGCTTTACTTTGCTAACTTACAGGCCAATGCAAGACCCTGTCTCAAACAGAAAGTAGAAGACTCTTGAGGAATGATACTCAAATATCAAAGAATGACACGGTGCATGCACAAACACACATCTACATGTGTACACATACATGCCACACCCACTCCAGTGGAGACTGTGTGACCAATCCAAAAGCTTGGCCGCAGTCCTGAGGCAAAAAGTTTCAAGGAAACTGGTCTCCTGGAGGTCCTTGGCGTCCCGTAACACAGATGTGGTCCAGGTTTGTCCTTTTGATAGTCGGTGGAGGGCTCTTGGGTGCTTTCTTTCAATGTTATTTTATTATAGGTATAGAGGTGCCCAAGGAATGATTTGACAAATAGCCAAGTTGGATTGGACATTGTTTCCTGACCTCCACCAGTGTTCCAGTAGTCAATTGCTGAGCCAACCCTCTGGAATTTCGTAAGAATGTTACTTATTCAGAAGAAATGCCTCCAGTGTTGAAAGAGAGAAAAACAGGCGTTGCAGTTTACTGGATAAGAGTTAATAATTCCAAGGCAAGTTCAACAAAGTAAACTTAGAATTCTCATTACAGTCATGTATGACAGACTACATTACATAACAGAAAAAAGTTGGTGGGGCTCCTCTGGTAAATGGAGGTCCCCCACAAATACTTAGAACAACAGCTGAGTCACTCCCATATACAGGAATTTACAATGGTCTAGGAAGAAGGGGGGTTGTGGTCTAAGAAGGAACTAGAGCACTTTAGATAAGGCTGACTTTATCTCAGCCGCTGTCCAGTTCCTGCCAATTTTCGTGTACGAATTTTTCTGTTTTGTTTAAAGAATCATTATGCATCAGATGACCTCGATGTACCTTGGCTGTTGTATTACCTAACTTCCTTATTTCTTCTGTAATGACTATAAAAGTCTGATGTTTACTTGAGAAATTACACTCAGATTCAGCATTCTCGTGTTTGTGTCAGTTTGTCACTCCTTGCCCACCTGAGTACCAGAACTCTGATTCTCTCTGGGTTGAGGGACCCCAATTGGGTTGTCCCGAGGCACATACGCACATGAACAGGCATGAATACACATGCATGTATACATGCATACATACATGCACACACATATACATGCCTATACATATAGGAAAATATTAAAATTAAGCGAATGTAATTCTTACCACATTGGAAATAAATAAATCTATTTTAATTTTTACTATATTATTATACAGGATATTACAAAGGATACAGACGAACACACAATGAAAAGATGGCTAGAGTATGATTTCTTAGAAGAGCTGTGAAACATGTATGCTTTTTCTAGCAGGCGATACTCAAGGGGCCTCCACATATTCAGGCCTCTGGAAGCTCTTAAATAATTAAATCTAAAAGGCTGATCAAGTATGAGAAGCAGACATTCCCAATGCATTCAAATATAGCCATATTGAGAGAATAACCACTAATATTAAAAATATTCACCTAGAGCTGGGCAGTGGTTGTTCACACCTTAATCCCAGCACTTGGGAGGCAGAGGCAGAAAGATCTCTGAATTTGAGGCCAGCCTGGTCTACAGTGTGAGTTCCAGGACATCCAGAGCAACACAGGGAAACCCTGTATCAAAAACCAAACAATCGGCTGGGCGGTGGTGGCGCACGCCTTTAATCCCAGCACTTTGGGAAGCAGAGGCAGGTGGATTTCTGAGTTC
>NW_022196897.1:77003091-77006059 GCF_008632895.1 Mastomys coucha | reverse complement strand
AAAAAAAAAACCAAACAATCAAACAACCAAACAAAAATCACCTTGAGCCAGTAAGATGGGTCAGAAAGCAAAAGCCTTTGCCTCCAACCTGATCTCACTTCAGGCTATGTATGCATTTACATGGCCGTGCACTGTCCATACACACCTATATATAACACACACACATATAACACACATAAAAATGCATGTTTAGTTATATGGAATTATACAAAATACCCATTAATCAATAGTGTATTTGTGGTTAAAGAGATTCCAGAAGAGATTACTGAGACAGGGAAATAAGAAAATTTTGGGAATGGAAGACTATTTTATTAGGCTGGAGGCTTCACAGGTATGTACATTAATTAGAATTAATTAAAGCAAATATATATATATATATATATATTTGAGACAAGAATCTCAATCACTGTGTAGCCTTGGCTGTTCTAGAACTTGCTCTGTAGACCAGGTTGGCCTCTAACTCACAGAGATCTGCCTGTCTCTGCCTCCTGAGTGCTGGAATTAAAGTTATGTACCATCACTTCTGGGCATAAAGCATAGGTTTTAAATATATGCCAATATTTATCTATTTGCTTGAGAGATAGAACCTCATCTAGCCCATACTGGCCTCCAACTTACATGTAGCAGGTGAGAGTGCTACCTTAAACTCCTGGTCCTCCTGCTTCTGTTCCCCAGTGCTGGGTTCACAGGTGTGTGTTGGGGTCACTCTGCTACTGCTATGTATTCAAATGCTAATTACTGGCCCAAGATCTGGTTGTCCCCAGTGAGGAGATCCTCACATACACCAAGATATGCTATGTAAATCCTGCTCTCCAATTTAAAGTTAATTGGTTAATAAAAGAGCCAATGATTGGGCAATACAGAGAGAAAGGCAGGACTTGAGGATTGAGTGAAAGGGGTCTCAGGAGGACCAGAAGGAGGGAAGGAGGAAGGGTTGAAGAGAGGAGGCCACCATCATGAGAGGAGATAGACCATGAACACATGGCCAAGTGAAACAGCAAGTAATAAGGGGCCTATGGCTGGGATGGATTCAAAGCATTCCAACACACTTGAAAGGCAGGGGCAGACAGATCTCTAAAGTCAAAGCCAGCCTAGTCTACAGAGTAAGTTCCAGGACAGCCAAAGCTACACAGAGAAACCCTGTCTCAACACAAACAAAACAAATGAACAAACAAAAAACCCAAAAATCAAAACCAAATTCTAATCCCTCATCATCTACAAAAGAGTAATTTCTGTCACACACACAAAAAGATATTTAATTATCCTGAAATGCAATTCAAAGAGGAAAAGAGTGCAGGAATCTTTGTCCATTTTGTTCACCGATAAATCTGAAGAAAGAGTGTCTGAAACATTCAGACTATGCAACAATTTTTTTTATGTAAAGTATTTATTGATTCTTTGTGAGTTTCAAATCATTCACCTCAATCCCATTCATCTCCCTGTTTCTTCATATCCACACTCTCCCTTTACAACCTTCCTCTTTAGAGAAAAATTTAAAAAAAGAAAACAAATAAAACAAAACAAAATTAAGCATAGAAAACATCTCACCATGGAAGCTTGGCATGTCACAACGTGTCCCACAGTATACCCTTTTGTCCACACATCTTTATTTGTGAATGTTCACTGCAATGAACATTCAGTGGTATGGTTTGAAGCCTTTGGTTTCTGCTACACCATCAATATGGATGCTCACCAGGACTCCTCTCCTATTGTTGCCCTGTGTCATGGAGATCCTGCAGCTTTGGATTAGTAGGACCTGCCTTTTCACATGCTCCAACAGTTCATAGATGAAGTGGATTTTGCTGTGGGCCAACTCAAAGCCCTGGATGAGTTGGTCAGTCTACCAGCTCTCCCCTATCCACACCACCAGGGCTAGTTCTCCACCCCTGCCAAAGGCTAGATCACCCAATGCAGCAACCGGCAGGGGCATGGTCAGTACACACACACACACACACACACACACACACACACACACACACCCTCCTTCATACCCTCAGGGAGGCTCATCAGCACTCACACACTCAAGCTGCCAAAGCCAAAGCCAGCTCCACTGTACTGCCCAGTCAATGCCAGTATCTGCTTTCACACCTCAGGGCTGGCTTATGTCCTTCGGTGCCTTTGCTATCAGGGCCAGCTCCACTGACAACACATTTCTTTTTTCTTCCCTCCTTCTCCAACCCCTCTTTCTTTCTTGGGTTTTATGTAGTCCAACCTGTCCTCAGACTCATTATACTGCTAAGTATGATCTTTGATTTCTGGGGTTTTTTTTGCCTGCCTCTACCTCCCAAGTGTTTGCATTACTGACATGAGCTACCTTGCCCACATCATTCTTTTGAGAACTATATATCTGCACTGAAATGGTACACTATTCATGAGCATCCTTGATTTAAAAAAAAACGTTACCAAACAGTAAACAGAATATAAATTATTATAAAACACATGTATTTTAAGTGCATCAAAATAGAATGGGAGGACTTGAGAGAGGGCTCTACAATTAAGAGCACTTGTTGCTCTTGGAGAAAACGCAGGTTTGGTTCCTAGCACACACATGACAATTCACAACCACCCATTCAGTTCCAGGCATCCAATGCCGCCTTCTGGTCTCTTTGGAAACCAGAAATCCTGTCTCGAAAAAATAAACACACAAAACAAAACCAAAACAAAACAAAACAAAAGGTGTGTGTCAGCACTGCCCAGTGGTATTTGAGTTTATCCCACGTTTCAGCATATTATGAAAATGATTATAAGAAAATGTTGAAGGAGTGGGCCGCAGGTGCACGTCTCTCGGGGTCGGGGAGGGGGCTGTCGGCTCCGGCCGCCCTCCCCGCGCGCTGGGTCCGCTGCGGTGAGCCTTGAAGCTTAGGGCGCAGGCCCGGGTGGAGCCGCGGCAGGTGCAGATCTTGGTTGTGGTAGCAAATATTCAAATGAGAACTTTGAAGGCCGAAGTGGAGAAGGGTTCCATGTTAAA
>NW_022196897.1:77002902-77003048 GCF_008632895.1 Mastomys coucha | reverse complement strand
AAAAAAAAAAAAAGAAAATGTTAGAGAGTTCTGAGTAGGCTTGATGTGAGGTGGGAAAATTTCAAACTGTAGAGAGAATCTTTCTTTCTTTTCTTCTTCTTCTTCTTCTTCTTCTTCTTCTTCTTCTTCTTCTTCTTCTTCTTCTT
>NW_022196897.1:76982059-77002822 GCF_008632895.1 Mastomys coucha | reverse complement strand
CACCCTCCTGGTGTGTCTGAAGTCAGCTACAGTGTCCTTATGTATAATAATAAATGAATCTTATAAAAAAACATTCAAATATTATAAGAAAGTTTTCCTTTTGGATGGTAGTGGCACACGCCTTTAATCCCAGCACTTGGGAGGCAGAGGCAGGTGGATTCTGAGTTTGAGGCCAGCCTGGTCTACAGAGTGAGTTCCAGGACAGCCAGGGCTACACAGAGAAACCCTGTCTCAAAAAACCAAAACCAAACCAAAACAAAACAAAAAGTCCCTGGTGTGGGGCTATGGGGTTGTTTCAGACTTTAGTCTGCGAGCAGCTGACTATGGTTTGCTTCATGCTCTAGTAGGGTTTTGCCAGCTACAGATAATTTCTGTGATTGTATGACGTTTGAAACTCTGGGAACTTTTCAGAGGGTATATAAATTCAAGCCCCCTAGAGACAGGGTGGGTAATTGTTCGTCATTTAAGGAGGTTGGTTGTAGTATGTTAGTGGTCATGGTCAAAGATGAAACAAAAGGAAATATTCAGGAATCACCCCCCCCCCCCATCCTTCTTTCTCTCCTATTTGGTGCTAAGGGGTGAAACAGGTAGGGGGAGTAAAGGGTGGGAAAAAGAAGAACTCACAAAGCAGCAGAGACCAGCTACATCAGACAGTATACTCATATCAAGCAAAAACTGTAAGAATCTCAGGTGGGCGTGGCAGCACACACCATGCACCCTTAATCTCAGCACCTAGGAGGCAGAGGCAGGTGAATCTCTGTGAGTTCGAGGCTAGCCTGGTCTACAGACTGAGTTCTAGGACAGCCAGGGTTACACAGAGAAAACCCTGTCTCAAAAAATAAAAAAGTAAAAAAGATAGGGAGGCAGGGTGGGGGAAGAATTGTGGGAGGGGCAGTGAGTGGGATGCAAAGTGAATAAGTAAAAACAAAAATAAAAAATAGAAAACAGGAACAAAGATTACAATAACATTTATTTACATGTGACTATGCATAGACTACATGTTACTTGGATCCATGTATATGCCCAGAACAGACAAATCCACAGAAAGTAGGTTAGTGGTTGCCAGCCGATGGAGGAATTAGGTATGATTACTAATGTTTGTAAGAGTTCCTTTGAGGGCTGGAGAGATGGCTCAGTGATTAAGAGCACTGGCTGCTCTTCCAAAGGTCCTGAGTTCAAATCCCAGCAAACACATGGTGGCTCACAACCATCCATAATGAGATCTGACACCCTCTTCTGGAGTGTCTGAAGATAGCTACAGTGTACTTACATATAATAAATAAATAAATCTTTAAAAATAATATTTTCACTTTTAAAAAAAAGAATTCCTTTGAAGATGAAAATGTCCTAAAATTGCATAGTGCTGATGATACAACCCCAAGAGTATATTAATACTCACTGGATTGTACATATTAAAGGGTAAATCGGGGCTGGCAGAATGTCTTAGGGGATAAGGTACTTGCTACCAACACTGACAACCTGAGTTCTAACCTTGGAACCCACATGGTTGAAGAGAACAGATTTCTACAAGATATGTTCTGCCAAGCACTCCTCCGATCCAACACACAAAAATAAATGTAAAAGCAGGTGCAGGTAGATCATGTGGCTTATGAACCATATCTCAAGATGGCACTAAAAAGATGTTACCAGTGCTGAGGGGTCAGGCATAGTGGTGTGCAGGTGGTCCCAGCTCTAGGGAGGCTGACATAGAACAAGGGCCATGAGTTTCAGTCCAATTTACTAGAGAGATGGATTAGCACTTAAGAGCACTTGATGCTCTTGGAGAATAGTGGGGTTTAGTCCCCAGCACTCACATGGAAGGTTACAATGTCAGTAACTCCTGTTTTAGGGGATCCAATACCACCTTTTGGCCTCCTTGAGCCACACATTCTCTCTCTCTCTCTCTCTCTCTCTCTCTCTCTCTCTCTCTCTCTCTCTCTCTTCCCCCCCTCTCAAAAAAAAGATATAATAATACTATTGGATCATTTAATTTTTTGAGACAGACATTTGGCCTGGACTTTCTATGTAGATCAGGCTGTTTTTTAATTCAGAGAGCAACCTGCCTCTACCTCCTGAGTGCTGGGATTAAGGGGTGTGCCACCATGATGCCAGACTCAATTCTTACTATATTTTCCATTTTAATTTATTAATTCTTTGAGAATCTTATACATGTATTAATGTTCTTTAATAAAATTCACCCCCTACTCCTCCTAATTCCTTCGGACCTACTCTTTCCTTCTTGCCTATTATTTTGAGTATCTCTTTGCTAAGGATAAAATATACCTATTTTTTAAAAGGAGGAAAAAGAAGTCAGACAGTGGCAGCATGTGTCTTTAATCCCAGAACTCAGAACTCAGGAGGCAGACGCAGGTGAATCTCTGAGTTCAAGGGGCTGGCCTGGTCTACAGAGAGTTCCAGGATAGCCAGGGCTACACAGAGAAACCCCGTCTTGAAAAACAATCAAACAACCCAAAACCAAAACCAAAACCAAAAAGGAGGGAAAAGCAGCAGACACATGTTAAGAATATTCTTGTGGCTGGAGAAATGGTTAAGCAGTTAAAAGCACTGGCTACTCTTCCAGAGGACTCCAGTTTCATTTCCAGCATTCTCTCGGAGGGACTCCCATCCCATGGCTTCCAACATCCTCATTGGCCTTCTTGGACTTTGCACCCAGGGTGATGCCCAGACATACAGGCTGGCAAATCACCCATCACACCTCATACACATATTGGTGGTTTTTTGTGACATGATTTCTTTGTGTGCCTTGGCTGTCCTGGAGCTAGTAGCTACATGGCCAGTAGAAGGCATAGTGCGATCTGGTCTCAAAAAAGGAAAGAGAGAGAGGAAAGGGGGTTGGGTGGGGGAGACACACACCCAGAGAGACAGACAGACAGATAAACAAGGCTGTAGACCACCACTTAGGTTCAGGTTCCCTGCTCCCCCAAGAGCAGTTCTTCTTACACCGCTCTTATTATACCCAGACTGGGGTCCTCCAGGGCCTCCCCTGTTTAGAGGAGCCTCTCTGCTCAGCCTCCTCCTTGGTGATGGGTGCACTCAGGGGGTCACGCCCCCCCCCCCCCAAGGTCAGGGGTTGGAGAGCAGGCCCTGCTCCCTAGGCAGGGTCACAGTTCCACTCCCCCCACCCCACCCTTCGCGGCGCTTCTCCTTTGGCGCCATGGTTCCTGTCCCGGGATCCCTCGGGCCTGGCCAGGACTGCGGGGATTCAGCTTCGAAGAGTCGTGAGGCATCAGGTGGCTCTCGGCTCTCGTCCTCCGCGTCCTTCTCGCGGTGGCTGGCCGCGAGCCCTGAGGCCGGTGGCTGGCCCCTGCGCCTGGCGGGGTGGGGCGGCTCGCCTCAGCGCCTGGCGGGGTGGGGCGGGATGGCGTCGTCCGCGTGGCTGGAGGCCGGCCTGGCTCGGGTGCTCTTCTACCCGACGCTGCTCTACACAGTGTTCCGGGGGAGGGTGCGCGGCCCGGCGCACCGCGACTGGTACCACCGCATCGACCACACGGTGCTGCTGGGCGCGCTGCCGCTGAGGAGCATGACGCGCCGGGTGAGAGAGACCGCCGGGCCGGGCCGGGCCGAGCCGGGAGCGGGCCCCGGGCCTCGGCGGGCGCCCCGCGGCCCTCGCTGAGCCCCCTCTTTGCCTCGGCAGCTGGTACTGGACGAGAACGTGCGCGGAGTGATCACTATGAACGAGGAGTACGAGACCAGATTCCTGTGCAACACCTCGAAGGTAAGCACCGGGGCCCTCTGGCCTGGCCCAGTACTCCGGCCTGTGAAAGCTGGAGAAGCTAGGGGAAGGAAGGACACCGTGGGTGACCTTGTCTCCGAGACTAGTGTGGGAGACCTAGTTGCCTTCTCAAGCACTGTGTATGAGGGTCAAGCTCAAATGGCTGCTGGTGGAAAGACGCTGAAGCTGATAAGCTAGAAAGAAGTCATGCGAGCTTGGTGCCCTGGCGACTCAGGTGGCAGAGGCAGGATCTTTTGAGCCCAGGAGTTCAACGTGTCCTAGCCACTGTCTAAAAAGAGCGAGCTAACCCGCTGTGGGTGGCTTACTCCCCTTAAGCAATAAGAAGGGTCGCTGGAAGTTCCAGGCCAGGTTGGTGTATGTAGTGAGCTCTGTGCCAGTCAGGACACAAGGAAGTCCTGCTTCAAAATCGGGAAAGGGGTACAGTTGTTCATGCACAAAATTGTACATGTATATGCTACTTTTCCTTTGTTTATTTTGAGACAGGGGTCTTAAGTCCTGATCTGATTCTTCTGCCTCCACTTTCCAAGTACTGAGATTACAGGCATGTGCTAATACACCCATTTTTGTATTTGTGATTTTGGTCACTAACCTCAGTAACTAAAATTGTGACTTATGTGTGTGGTGGTTTAAATATGCTTGGCTCTAGAGAACTAGAGAACCCCAACTAATACAGTGTGCCTTGCTGATTTCATTCATTTCAACACATATTATAGCATCAAGTTTGAATTAGGCAATGTGTTTGTTAGCTTTAGAGATGAAGGCCAACTGTAAGAAAAGCATTTCTTTAAGAAAGAGTATGGCTCATACCTGTAATGTTATGTTACTTTGTTAGCACTTTGTGAGTGAAGGTGGGAAGATCAAGAACTTGAGACCAGCCCCAGTGTATAGTGAGGTGGAGGCTAGCTGGGCTACATGAGCCTGTGTCTAAAAACAAAATCACAAATAAGAAAAGCGTATCCCCTCCCTGCCAGGCATAGTGGTGTACACGTTTAACCCTAGCACTCTGGAGACAGAGGCAGGCAGATTTCTGTGAGTTTCAGGCCAGCCTGATCTACAGAGTGAGTTCAAGGTTAGCCAGAGCTACATAATGAAATCCTATCTTGAAACCCCCAACCCCAAAGAAAAGTATAAAAGAACACTCTTATTATATATGCTATATTAATAGTTATTGAAAAACTGCAGAGTGGGCTGGGGATGGATTTCAGTTGATAAACTGTTTGCCTAGTGTACACAAAGCTCAGTACAGAGTAAAAACAAGTGTGGTAGTGTCACAGGGCCTATATCCCAACACCCAAGAAACAAGAGGATCAGATATTCAAGTTCATCCTGAGCCACATAGGACTTCAAGGCTAACCTGGGGTATGGTATATAAGGCCCTTTATAGAAAAAGCAAAAAAGAACATGACTGTTCCTGGAATTTACCAAAATATTGTCACAAGTCTCAAGAGGTCATTAGCTGTCAGAGTTAATACTCACTAAATCAATTGTATAAACTGAGAGGCCACTAAAGCCACACAGACAATGCTTGGCATGTGAGGCACTCCCTTGGTAAGATGGAGCTTTTCCATCCCACTAGCCTAGAGAAAAGAAATCTCCAAGGCACATGGGTCACATTTGAATATGCCTAAGGACCTTCTGGCAGCCTTGCTAAAGTAGCAGGTTCCTACCTCTAGCTACTCCCACTTCCACCCCCTCGACCCCCGATATTGTGACCCAGGATTTATCTGCATATTTTTTTTTAAGATTTATTTTATTTATTTTATGTGTATGAGTACACTGTAGCTGTACAGATGGCCATAAGCCATTATATGGCTGCTGGGAATTGAACTCGGGACCTCTGCCAACCGGTCCCTCACTCCGGCGTAATTCACTGTAGTTGTCTTCAGACACACCAGAAGAGGGCGCCAGATCTCATTACGGGTGGTTGTGAGCCACCATGTGGTTGCTGGGATTTGAACTCAGGACCTTCAGAAGAGCAGTCAGTGCTCTTCCCCGCTGAGCCATCTCACCAGCCCCTTATCTGCATATTTAACAACTCTGAAAGTGGTTCTGGTTCAATTGATATACAAGCAAAAAGGTGCCTTCAGGTTCTGTGAATTTGATTGGTGGAATTAAACTGGCCTTCATGCAGTCATTAAGTTGCAGGGACTTGCTGAAAATAGCAAGGAACATGGAGGCTGACACCTGTAATTTCAGCACTTGGGAAGTGGAGGCAGGAACATCAGCTCACAGGCATCCTTGGCTACACAGTGAGAATTGAGGTCATCCTGGGTTATATGAAACCTTATTTAAAAACCAACAACAAACAGCAATATGAACTAACTAGTACCCTCAGAGCTCCCAGGGACTCAACCATCAACCAAAGAGCACACATGGTGGGGCTCATGGCTTCAGCAGCATATGTATAGCAGAGGATGACCTAGTCGGTCATCAATGGAAGGAGAGGCCCTTGGTCCTGTGAAGGTTTATGCCCCAATGTAGGGGGATGCCAGGGCCAGGAAGTGGGAGAGGGTGGGTTGGTGAGCAGGGGGAGGAGGGAGGAAACAGGGTTTTTTGTTTTTGTTTTTGATATTTTTTCAGAGGGGTAACCAGGAGAGGAGATATCATTTGAAATGTAAATAAAGAAAATATCTAATAAAAAAACTTTAAAAAATTAAAAAAAGTTTTGAGTAAAAAAAAAAAAACAATAACAAGCTAGTAAAAGTAGCTAGAGTGTAGTTGAAGTATTAAAGCAAAAACACTATTGTCTAATATAACAAAAGGCTTTATTTCATTTTTCTAGTTTCTTAAATAATGTTATACAAAATCAGGTAGGTTTTTCATTTTATTTTGTTTTATAAGGGGTGAAGGAAGTCTTAATTCTATAGCTTAGACGCTCCTTGAACCCCACGCACAGCATGCTAGCCTTGGGATTTTGGGCATGAGCCCCTACTCTTGTCTAAAGTATGTTGTTTTAACTTGAAAATAACCCTATTTCTTTTACTATGTACTCCTCAAAAAAGTGGCAAAAATATTTATGCACTAATGGTAAAACATATTTTTACTAGTGATCCTTGTCTACAGCTGGATCACTGTATAGGTCCTAACTAAGGCAAAAACACAGCTTCATAATGTTTTAAGTGGGGGTGATCTCAGGAGTTAACTTGGCAGGCACTACACCACTGACCTACATCCTTCAGCTCCATAACTTTGCAGCTGAATTTTTTGTTCGTTTGTTTTTTTTTTTTTTTTGAGACAGGGTTTCTTTGTATAGCCCTGGCTGTCCTGAAACTCACTCTGTAGACCAGGCTGGCCTTGAACTCAGAAATCTGCCTGCCTCTGCCTCCCAAGTACTGGGATTAAAGGCATGCGCCACCACTGGCTGCAGTTGAATTCTTTAAAACTTATTTTTTTTGTTGTTGTGGTGTTTTGGTTTGTTGAGACAGAGTCTCACTATGCAGCTCTGGCTGCTCTGGAACTTATTATGTAGACTCAAATTCATAGAGCTCCTGTACCTTTGCCTCACAAATGCTGGGGCTAGTGTTCACTGCTACACCTGACTGTGTAAGATGTTATAGGCCTCCCGGTTGAGGGGGGGGGGGCGGCTAGAAACTGAGCAGGGAGTGCTCTTAGCTACTCAACTGTCTCTCCAGACCCACGGCAAATGTTATGGAGCTAATAAAAGAACTAAAGGTCCAAGCATCTAAAGAATAGTTGAACATAGTTCTTTTTTTTTTCTTTTTTCTTTTTTTAAATTTTTATTTATTATATGTAAGTACACTGTACCTGTCTTCAGACACACCAGAAGCGGGCATCAGATCTCATTATGGATGGTTGTAAGCCACCATGTGGTTGCTGGGATTTGAACTCAGGACCTTTGGAAGAGCAGTCAGTGCTCTTAACCGCTGAGCCATCTCTCCAGCCCCCGAACATAGTTCTTATAGCAGCATGTCTGCTTACTGGAGGGTAAGCTGTTTTAACAATATTTCTGTTTTCGGAAAGAGTCACCTTATAGTAAACCCTGGAACCTGCTTGCTGTTTTGCTGCTTGGGACTCGTCTTCAAGCCATTCACCTCAAGCTTCTTTGGTTTCCCTTTCCTTTTTGTTCTGGTCCTAGGAATGGAAGAAAGCAGGAGTTGAGCAGCTACGGCTCAGCACAGTCGACATGACTGGGGTCCCCACCTTGGCCAACCTCCACAGAGGAGTCCAGTTTGCTCTCAAGTACCAGTCACTGGGCCAGTGTGTCTATGTGCATTGTAAGGCTGGTCGATCCAGAAGTGCCACAATGGTGGCAGCCTATCTGATTCAGGTAGGAAAATAACACTGCAGCAGCCTTGGTATAGCTTTCCAGATGTTCAGTAGCATTATTTACTGACAGGCCTTGATGGAGAGAGCCATTACCCACTTCTAGGCTGTCAGAAGGTAGTATGGTGGCATGCCAAACAGCCATGCTTTGTGCACAGGTCAGCTTCTCTGGTCCTGCCCTTACTAGTCAGGATAGATAAATGCAGGTACTCCTCTCTGATGTTGTTTCCTTAGCTTAAATGTAACAGGAAACTTAAATGAGAAGGTATGTCAAAGTGCTTGCCAACACAGGTCTTTAAAAAAAAAAAAGGAGTTTATAAGAGTGTTCAACCCAGCAGAAGACAGCCCGATTTTTTGTTTGTTTGAGATAGTATATTGTTATATAGCCCTGACAGGCCTGGAATTCATTATGGAGACTGGGCTATATAACTGAGGCTTGTAGCAATCTTCCTGCCTCTGCCTCCTGAGTGCTGGGATCACAGGAGTGCACCGCTACACCTGGCCAGTTTAAATAGCATGGCAGGGGCTAATTCAATAGTAGAATGCTTGCCTAGAAGACAGAAGACACAAACTGAGAGACAGAGAGAGAGAGAGAGAGAGAGAGAGAGAGAGAGAGAGAGAGAGAGAGAGGGAGGAGAGAGATTATTAAAATCCTAGCTCAGAAATGATAGAGTAGACCTAGAAAATCTGGGGTTTCAGCTTCATGTGGGATGTAGGATTTGCTGACTGAGGTAGTAAAAAGTGCTCATGAAACCTGTCCTTTTGTTTTCTGACAAATATTCAATATTGGTCTGGCTGGCCTCAAACTCTAGAACTCCTAGCTCATGTGATCCTCCAGCACACCACACCCAGCAAAGGAACATTGTTTTTTTCTTCCCTTTTTTAGTTCTGGGTATTGAAGCCAAGTATGTTAACCAAATGCTCTACCATTAAGCTATATCCTGGGCATTCTTTATTAAAACATGGTTTTAGTAATTCAGCTGGGCTGACTTTGAAATATAACTCAGACAAGCTTTGAAGTCGTGGTTCTCCTGCCTCAACTTCCTGAGTTACTGGGTTTATAGGCCTGTACCTCTTAGCCCAGCTGGACCATGATTTTCAAAACCTTCTACTATGGAGTCTTTGTTTACTTGAAGAAAACTGATTATACATTATTTACTTTATTTATATGTGCAAGTGCATGTGGGCATGTCTATGCTTCGGCACTCGTGGAGATCAGAAGATAACTTATAAGAGTTAGTTCTCTCATTTTACCATGTGAATTCCTGGGACCAAGCTCATGATTATGGTTGTCAGGCTTGGCAGCAAGTACCTGGACCCACTGAGATACCTCGCCAGCCTAAATCTTTTTAAAATTTAATTCTGAGAGTCCTTCAGCACCTGCTCCTAGGCCAAGGGCATTGTTCTACCTGCTCCTGTTTTTCATGGCTGATTTTCTTTTTTTTCTTTCTTTTTTTTTTTTTTGATTTTTTTCAAGATAGGGTTTCTCTGTATAACCCTGGCTGTCCTGGAGCTCATTTTGTAGACCAGGCTGGCCTCAAACTCAGAAATCTGCCTGCCTCTGCCTCCCAAGTGCTGGGATTAAAGGTGTGTGCCACCACCGCCTGGCACGTGGCTGATTTTCTAATCTTGTACTTCAGGTACACAACTGGAGTCCAGAGGAGGCCATAGAAGCTATCGCCAAAATCCGGTCACACATCTCCATCAGGCCCAGCCAGCTGGAAGTTCTCAAACAGTTCCACAAGGAGATTGCTGCGAGGGCAGCAATGAATTAACTACTGGTTATCTCTCATGCTGACTTAAGAGCATGAAGTCTGTGGATGACAAAGAATTTGGATCTCCCTGAGATACAGTAACAAGTTTACAGGACAAAGCAGCTTAAGCCAACCACTGCAAATGTGCTGAGTGGTAGATAATGTACCTCCTTTGCCTTCCTTCCTGAAATAACACTTGGATGGCTACAGAGAACAAGATTATCTGGCTACATCTTATTTTCTTTGACAGGGATAAGGAAATATTAATTTTAACAGAAATCTGTTGTGTTTCTAATATGTATAATGGCACTGTAAATCAAAGGCATTTAATGCTAGAAAAGGAAAGAAGTATCTAGATCTGTTCTTTGTTACTGTCAGAATCCAAATTTTAATTGTATGACTTGGCAAAATGGTTGCCCAGCATGTATAAGGCCCCAAATTTGGTCCCTAGCAGTTCCAAAAATAAAAATAAAACTCAACTTTTCCCCTGGCCCTGTGGGACTCCCCTTACACTTCTGGGGGAGCAATGAGAATGTTAAAGGATGTATGGGGTGCAGGCAGGATTGCTGAGTCAGGAAGGAAGAGGTCTGCACTTAGTTTCCTTCAGAAGTCACCCATTCAGAAGTCAGCACAGACACACATATCATTTCAAAAACGTTTATTTGTATGAACAGTTTCTAACTCTTTATTTAGCTGAGAGCCTTTAAAAGACCAGAGACTGTTTATATTTGAGTCTGGAAAACAGTTTCTGCTATTAATCAGAAACAATTGTTTCTACTTTCTGGCTTATTTGTTTGTATAAGCCAAAAATTCAACCAAAGTTTCTTTTCCTGACAGATAGATGAGAAAACATGTGAAGGAACATCCTGAATTCTACAGTTGATTCTTGCTGGTGAAGTACATTTTTAGCTTAGTCCACTGTCCCATCCAAATCCTGAAGGAAAACTCTAATACTTAATTCTTTGTGGAAAAGTGACAACTAGCCACTTTGCTGTCTTCCTGCATGGGAACCAAGGTGCTTCTTTTTTAACACTGATCTGGTAAGGGAGGCTGTGCCTAAGTCTGAGAAGAGGCTGGCTCTCAGCAGTCTAAAGTGAGGCACAGGGTCACAGGGGATAATGGCAGAGTTCAAGCAGCAGGAGTGTGAAAAACCCTACACAAAGCATCCCATGAGCCTTTGGGTGGGCTGAGGCGCTGCCTTCCTCATATATGTCCAAACTGACACATTTCTCTGAACTGGGAAATTTCAGATTTGACTGGGCTTTGACAAGGGGAGGGCATCAGCTGTTCTTCTCATCAATGTTTTAGGCCAACACAAACTGCAAGTTGGTAAGCAGCACCTTAATGCCTCTTGTGACAGTTACAGCTGAAGTGGCAGGGTCGAGCTTATAGGTGTTGGCATCTCCCTTCTTATATCGATCCCTGAAGACGTAGATGCTTCCATTACAGCTGGCAATCTTCCAGAGGGATGGGGCAGAGCTCCAGGCCTCAGGAAGACAGAGCCGGGTGAAGCTGTCTAGAAGGGGATTATAGCACACTAGAGAGTCCCCCTCAGCCACAATGAACACCAGATCCTTATGCACCGCTGCATGCATGCGGCCTGCAAAGGGAAGTACATAGGGCTTCACATGGCACTTGTCAGTTTCTGTGTCAAAGCACTGGATAAGTCGGGAAGGTTTGGTAAAGAAGTCTAGATCATTCTCCTCACCCCCTAGTAAGTAGATGATTCCATTGAGGTTGGCACCAGCGGCCCCAGATACAGCCACCTCTAACTGAGTTGTCTCTGTCCACACATTATCACCTACCCGATAGTAGATGACTGCATTCGAAAGGGTATCCTGTAGTGTCTTGCCACCCAGTGAATATATGGCATCTTTCCCAGGCACAGATACTAGGGTGTGCTGGAGGCGGTCCCGGGGCAAAGGAGCACACCACTCCCAGTCAACAGTGGCATTGTTACATTTCCACATGCGTCGTGGGATTGACCCTCCCACTACATACAGGTCGCCACCATGCTTGCAGGCTGCAGTAATTTGGTGGCATAAGCTGTTTTGGCCACTTACACTGATGGAGTCATCTTCTGCACAGTGCAAGGACACAGCCAACGAGTGGGTGCGAGATGACTCCTTCCCGATCAGGTAAATGTGCACATTCTCCCCAATTTCCTGTTGGCAAAATTGAAATGCTAACATCAGCTCATGTGAAGACTGGTATCCTTCCCCCAACCCCTTCCCTGGTTTTTCAAGACAGGATTTCTCTGTGTAGCCCTGGCTGCCCTTGAACTCAGAAATCCGCCTGTCTCTGCCTCCCAAGTGCTGGGATTAAAGTCATATGCCACCACTGCCCAGCTAAGACAGGTATCCTTAAAGGTCCGGGCCTAACATCCTGACTTTCCCTTGCTATTCAGGGGCAGAGAATCTGTTTTGTCCATCCTTGCAACTTATTTACCTATTTATTCAAACAAGATCTTGCTGTGTACCACAAACTGTTCATACTTAGATTCTTTTGCATCGGTCTCCAAGGAGGATTATAGGATGCACCACATCTGTTCTTACTCATCTCACATCTGTTCTTTTTCAGTGATAGAAATTAAACCTGGAACTCCATGACACAAAGCAAGCATCCTAGCAACTGAACTACATCCCAAGACATCTCTGCTTTTGTTTTTATTTTTGAGACAGGATTGTATACGCTGGCCTTGAACTAATTATGTAGCTGAGTTGGATCCTCCCACTTTCATGTACCCCACCCCCAATGTGTTAAGCCACCACATCTGGCTAGAACTGGCTAACTCAATAATGAAAGCAGTTCTTTCAAAAGATAGTGTCAGAGAAGATGCCAAAAACTCTATGAACTTTGAAGATCATAGACGGATGGCTTGTGGGACCAGAAAACACAACCGACTCCCAAGTTCTTAGTAACTTCAAGATAGTAACTAACCAGTGGCTATCAAAAGAGGCAGGTCAGAGGCTTGGAAGATGGCTCAGAGGGCTAAGGGCACTTGCTGTACAAGCACAGGACCTGAGCATCCCCACAAAATCTCTAGCATCTATGTAATAAGTTGGACATGCCTGTAACCCCAACTTTGAGGGAACAGACACAAATGGATCCTAGGAATTTGCTGACTGGTGAGCCAGCCTAGCCAATGGTAAACTTCAGTTAGAGACACTCAAGGCAATAAGGAAGAGAGTGGCAGAGGAAGACCTCTGATAGCTTACTGTCTGCATATCCGTATCTCTACACACACACACACACACACACACACACACACACCCCAGGCCAGTGAGATAGTTCAGCAGTAAAGCTGCTTGCCCTAAGCCTGAGGACCTGAGTTTGATCCTTGTGACCCACATAGTAGAAGGAGAGAACTGACTCCTGCATGTTGTCTTCTGACCCCCACATAAACCAAAAGATACACATCTCCCCCTACCAAAATAGAAGGCCATTGAGGGCTGGAATGCAGAGAGACTATGCCACCCAATCCTTAAGAATAAAATGTGTCTTACCTTCAAGCTAGTCCTGAGTGACTCTGCAAAAGCCTCTCTCTCTTCTTTATTGAAACTGATCCAAGCTTCTATTGCCTCTGTTGGGTTCTGGGAACACGGAACCCCATCTGTGAGAGCCAAAGGAAGAACACAGTCAATGGCAATATTACTGGGTTTTGTTTTATTGATTTTTTAAAAAAAGTTTTGTGTGTGTGTGTGTTTTGTGTTTGGCTGCATATATCTGTATACCACATGTATGCCTGGTATCCATGACAGTCAGAAGATGGCATCAGATGCCCTGGAAGTGGTGTTCCTGAATGGACTTGAACCATGATTCTCTGTAAGTATAAGTGCAAGAGCAACAAGTAGTTTTAACCACTAAGCCATCTTTCCGGTCTCATCAATGGCAATTTTGGTTGTTGTTTTGTTTGTTTTGAGACAGGGTTTCTCTGTATAGCCCTGGCTGTCCTGGTACTCACTCTGTAGACCAGGCTGGCCTTGAACTCAGAAATCCACCTGCCTCTGCCTCCCGAGTGCTGGGATTAAAGGCTATCAATGGCAATCTTAAAGGGACTTGAACCACAGCTGCTGTAGTAGAGCATGCCTTTAATCCTAGCATTTGGGAGGTAGAGGCAGGCATATTTCTGTGAGTTTAAGTCCAGCCTGGTCTACATAGTGAGTTACATGCAGTCAGAGCTATATAAAGAGACATTGTCTCAAAATAAATAATTAATTTAAAAAAAAGTATTTAACCATTTTGTTAGGCCACCACCATTATATGTATCTGTTTATGCACACATAAATATGACATTAACTTGAAATTGCTCCAGCACTACCATTTTGTAGTGCTGGGACCAAACCCAGAATCTCATATATACCAGAGAAGCACTGTATCACTGAGTCATACCACTAGCCCTCCCTTGCTTTTTTTTTTCCTCTCTTGCTTTTTAAAAGAGTGGATTGCACAATATGCCATAGTCACCTATCAGGCTATAGAGCACACATCTATCTATAGTACAGTTCCATCTCACTTGTTACCAAAGGTTATTACTCAAATGTTTCCTATTTTAGATTTTTTTGTTTTGTTTTCTTTTGTTGTTGTTTTTGTTTTTTTTTGAGACAGGGTTTTCTGTGTAGCTCTGGATGTCCTAAAATTCACTCTGTAGACCAGGCTGTACTGGAACTCACAGAGATCTGCTTGCCTCTACCTCTCTCTCCTGCATGCTGGGATTAAAGGCATGGGCCACCACTCCTGGCTATTTTAGATATATTGATTCATCACCATCTTCATCAATTTATTTAAGTCCTGTAGGCCTTCAAGGTACAGGGCAGATGAAAACATCAGGCACTTCTTACTTCCTTTTGTGGAAAAGTGATGCAGCTTTTTATTCTTTAGTTACTGTAAAGCACCCTGTCTCTGACAGTAGCTATGCTAATTTTCAAACTGAATCTCAACCTCAATCTAAAATCTCTACCAGGAAGGGAATTATAAACTAACAACAGTTAGTTACATAAAGTTGAGGTTCTCCTGAACCAGAACATCCACTGAACATCACTCTTGCATAGTTGGGTGTGATAAGCCCCTCCAGGAACTTACCTGAGATGATATCAGTGAGTAGATGATGGGGCAAGTGGAGGAACTCCTCTGTGCTCTGCAGCTGGGCCAGGTGGGTCTTGGCACAGTGCTTGGCAGCAGTGTAGAGCTCAGGATCACTGTGTCTATCTGCAAGCCACATCACCTGAAGGCAGTTTCCCACTTGTACTGTGCGTGCCAAAAACCGAGAACATTCCTCAAAGAGAGATGTCAGCTGATACATGTCTGACACCTCATAAATTTCCTGCAGCTCATCAGCTCGAAGTTTCACAGTCCCATGGTATATATAATCAACCAGGAGCTGGAAAACAGACTCACTGACATCTTGCAGCACAATCACCCGGTTGTGAGCCTCCTTCAGGTTAGATGTGAACATGGATCGGAAGAAGCAGCTCTGAGCTGACAGGACCAGCCGGTGGAGCTGAAACTCTCGGCCTTCCACTGAAATGGTGACATCAGCAAAGAGCTCCTCCTCTAAACACAGTTTCATAATGCCCTGAGCCACTCGGCCTGAGTGAGACCGGTCTTTGAAAGTATAGTTCACAAAGTAGTTTTCATCCATGGATGCTCCAGGCTCCTCTGGTGATTCCATGGTAGCCAACTTCTCTTTCTGCCAACTATCTGCAAAGCAATACCACCCTAAGTATTGGGTAATTCACAGACGCAGTCCACGAATCCAACTGTCCAACTCAAGATAGGGAGAAGGGAGACATTGGAGCAAAGTGGTCCAGACTGGTCTTATTCCTGGCCCTGCCAATATGGCCTATGACATTCCTGCAATCTTCCTGCAGTGGGGCCTCTCCTCCAATGAATTCAATTAAAGTTCCAACTGTTGTTTTTTCTTGAGGTAAAATCGGATATTCCTGATGATGGTGTAACAAAAGACTTGGGACTTAAGTCAACCCATGAAAAAGACGAAGGAGAAAGCCTATGATCTTAAAACCAAGTAATTTGAACTCAGGAGAAGCATAATTAGACCAAAAAAAAACAAACAAGAAGTATATAAAATAAGGCATCCAGGTATTGTGGTTACATTCCCTCTTTGCCTGGGCATAAGAGTGCAGAACCTCCGATATTGAGGCCTGGGCCTGGACGTCCATTACTTCCACTTTCACTCTTTTCTAAGCTGCGGTCTCTTACTTACCTACTAGCCCCAATGAGTTCTTAAAGAAGCCTGAGAGAGCCCAGCCGTCCCCGGCCGGGGGCACAAGGAAGTCCATAACCCTGTGCAATCTGACCGCGCCACCTAGAGTCGCCTAGGAAACGGTCTCCAAGGAAACCGTCCATCGTCTCCCCCACCCCCGCGCCCCATTAAAAGCTTAGCTCAGGAGCCGAAGAGCGGTGTGGAACTTAGAACCCAGAACGCCCACCCTTTCCCTTTCTCTCACCCGTCCGATTCTTTGTGTCTTCTTCTCTTCGGCCTCCGCTGTACCGAGATAGGGCTACGTAAACCTCACGGTTTCCCCACCTGCGGGTCTTCCTTACCTGCGTTACCTCCTTTCATGACAGGGCTCAGATCCGGAACCTCCGCTTCCCGCCCCGCGTCCGCCCGGAAGAAGATTCATTGCACATTTCCACTTCCGGTCCGTGCCCTTGGGGTTCCGTGGCCTGTGTGTGTTCTCCGACTACTTAGTCGGCACCCTAAGGGACGAACATGGCGGCGGCTGCAGCCAGGGTCTGGTGGCGTGGGATCTTGGGGGCCGCTTCCGTAGCCAGGGGTGAGCAAGGAACAGCAGGCTGAGACCACGGGCAGCCGCAGAGGCACATTAGCACGGAGACCTCCTCGGATCTCACACGCGCCTTTGTGCCTTTTATCTCCCTGTGCAGGGGCCGGGCGACCCTCAGTGCTGTTGCAGCGCGTGAGAAGGGAGAGCGCGGCGGCTGACAAGCGCCGTGAGTATGTGCGGATAGCGCTCTTCTCTCCAGCGTTAGCAGGGGCCTTCCATTGTTTCTGTCAGATACTTGTCCTTACCTTGGAATGTCCTTCCCTCCTGACAAATCTCTGCTTGCCCTTGGAGATTTCTATGGTCTCCACTTTGCTGTTAGAATCGAGTACTTCCTGTGCCCTAGATATTTGTTCCCTTCTGATCTTAATCACCCTTTGCTCATTTTCAGGAATTTTTTTTTTTTTTTTTTTGGCCTCTGGATTAAATTGTCTATGAGAGCAGATAACAAGACCTTTTGAGACTCAAAGGCCAGAGGTTGTTTTTGTTTTTGTTTTTGTTTTTGTTTTCGAGACAGGGTTTCTCTGTGTAGCCCTGGCTGTCCTGGAGCTCACTCTGTAGACCAGGCTGGCCTCAAACTCAGAAATCCGCCTGCCTCTGCCTCCCAAGTGCTGGGATTAAAGGCATGCATCACCACTGCCCAGCTTAGTCCAGAATAATTGTAGCTCACATCAAGTTAGTATTTACTAGGCACCTAAAAGCTTTAAGCCGTATAGTGAATGGTCTTCTGTGGACTTCGTAAGAGCCTGATGAGACACATAATATTTTACTGTCCATATGGATGTATAGATCATGAAGCGGTCCAGATAATTAAATTATTCAATCATAGTTCCCGTGAACAACAAAGCAGGTTTGCCTGTTTCCAGGGGCAGAAAATACTTACTCCTTGATTCTGTGATGTGTGGGTGCACAAGTATGGTGATTTTATGTTCAGTCAACAGAATCACATTGGAAAATTGAAAACCTGGCTTTTTTCTTTTTTCATTTCTGGGCATCTATTACACAAAGTGACTGGAAATGGAGTGTGGGCAATGAGATAATCTTTTAGGGTTCTTCAGCCCTGAAGTTTTCTGATTAAGAACTTGGAATAGACAAGTACCAAGAAGAGAACGAGAAACAGAAGTCTGGTTTCCATCCTTAAAGAGCTCTGAGTCTGATAGGAGAGCTGACACTGTTGCATTGTTATCATTAGTACAGGGAGTGAGGAACAGCTGTGGAACAGTGCCGAAAAGAAGCAGAGGCTGCCCATTTCAGTAACAAGAGTGTACGGACTGAGAAAGAGAAGTGTTTCCCTCTGAGTTTTTTCTTTTCTTTTTTTAAGATATTTTTATTTTTATGTATGTGAGTACAGTGCAGCTGCCTTCAGACACACCACACGATCCCATTACAGATCCCATTACAGATGGTTGTGAGCCATCATGAGGTTGCTAGGAATCAAACTCAGGACCTCTGGAAGAATAGTCAGTGGCCTTAACCACTGAGCCATCTCTCCAGTCCCCTCTCCTTGAGTTTTAATCACTTCCTAATTCCTGGAAGGTACTTTATACCTATGCCTCTTAAGATTCTTCAGGGAGGGCTTGGAGAGGTAGCCCAGTGTTTTAAGAGCACTGGCTATTCATCTAGAGGTCCCAACACTGGCATGTCAGTTCACAACCATCTGTAACTCCAGTCTCAGGCAATCCAACGTTTTTCTGGCTTCTGTGAGCATCAGGCATTCATGTGTGCATAGACATATATGCAGGCAAAACACCAAAATAAATAATGAAAGTAAATTTTTTCTTTTTAAATGAAAATTCTTCAGAAAGTCCGGAGAGGTTTTTTCTTTTAAGAGACTAGAGGTAGGGCTTGCTGCTACCTTCTCTCTTCATGCTTTTTCTCTTTCCAGCCACTGTCAGACCCCGAAATGATGTGACCCACAAGCAGCTCTCAGCATTTGGAGAGTATGTGGCTGAAATCTTACCCAAGTATGTCCAACATGTTCAGGTAATACTCATTGTTCTTGGGTCTGGGCCAGGAATCCACCATGGCACCTTAAGTCAGCGGTTCTCAACCTGTGGGTCATGGAGTTGCCTATGACCATCAGAAAACACAGATGTTTATGTTATGATTCATAACTAGCAAAATTATAATTATGAAGTAGCAATGAAAATAATGTAGTTGGGGAGTCACCACCACATGAAGAACTGTGTATTACAGGGTCACAGCATTAGAAAGGTTGCAAACTGGGCTGGAGAGATGGCTCAGCAGCTAAGAGCACAGACTGCTCTTCCAAAGGTCTTGAGTTCAAATCCCAGCAACCATATGATGGCTCACAACCATGTGTAATGAGATCTGACGCCTTCTTCTGGTGTGTCTGAAGACAGCTACAGTGTACTTACATATAACAATAAATCTTTAGAAAAAAAAGAAAGAAAGAAAGGTTGCAAACCACTGACTTAAACCAACTGACTCCTGAAGTAAACTGTTTCCTTAGTAGCTGTTTTTTCTCTCCACACCACCTTTCTGTGTCTGCAGGTGACCTGCCTTAATGAGTTAGAAATCTGTATCCATCCGGACGGAGTCATTCCAACGCTGACTTTTCTCAGGGATCACACCAATGCACAATTCAAATCCTTGGCTGACTTGACAGCAGTGGATGTCCCAACTCGGCAGAACCGTTTTGAGGTCAGTTAAATGTGAGATTTGGTAGAGTACTTGCCTACCACACGCAATGCCCTAGCTTGATCCCCAGCACTGCATAAAACTAGGTGTACTGGTACACCTCTGGTCCTTCGTACACCCAAGTCTAGTTCTTTAGAAGTGAACACAGGGGGATCCACGAGTTCAAGGTCATCTATAGCTACACAGAGAGTTCAAAGAAAACTATGGCAATGAGATGAAATGCTAGCTTAAAAAAAGATAGGAGACATTTGAGGACTAGAGGTGAGAAAGGGCATAGAAGACTTCCCGAGTGACAGCTGCTATGGAAACCAGAGCCTTCCTACTTGTAGCTTTAGTCCAGGTCACACAGAGCTAGCAGGATTTTTGCCCAGTTTTGTTTGTTGGTGTCCTTCTTTTCTTTTTCCTTTTTTTTCTCTCGTTTTGAGACAGGATCTCACTATGTTGGCCTGGACTTCTTAGTTTACTGAATAGTTAGAACTTTAGGTTCATGTCACAATGTTTTGCTCTGCTTGGTTTTTCTGAAAGTAAATTTATGCTGGGTGTAGTGGTGCACACAGCACTTGGGGGCAGAGGCAGGCAGATCTCTGTGAGTTTGAAGCCAGCCTAGTATACATATCAAGTTCCAAGACAGCAAGACCTGGTCTCAAAAAAATAAATGAGTAACATTATACGTGTGTGTGTGTGTGTGTGTGTGTGTGTGTGTGTGTGTGTATACACTGGGCCTTGAACCTGGAGCCCTACACTTGCTAGTCAAGCACTCCACACCTGAGTTATATCCACAGTTGGGGATTTGATATTATGTGGTTCAAGAGGATATTTTTGGCTGGCCTTGGATTTTTTTTTTCCTGTTAACTAGCACAATTAGAAGATCATATAATATTAAAATATAGAATTTATCTTGGTGACTTTAGAATACTCATATCATTGCAGGCATAACTGCTCAAAGCAAAGAACCCAGGAAAGAATTGTTAGAGAAGCAATTGAAAATAAGTTTGGGGGCTGGAAGTGTGGCTCAGTGGTAGAACACAAGCCTAACATGTACAAAGGCTTGGGTTAAATCCCAGTACTACTACCACCACCACCAACAAAAAGACACTGTTGTTACCTTTGTTTTTAACAAAATCTCAGTCATTTAATTTTACCAATAAAGACTCTGGAGCAGATGCTGGGGTGGAAGCCTGCTACCTTAGAGAGGCAAAGAAAGCACCCAGCTGACCTTCCTTCTCAGCTAGTGTCCCACAAGGAACGCCTTCTCCCACACCTCAAAACCTTCCAATATATTATCTCCCCTTCCTATTTCCTGAGCATCTCTCTATCCATCCTCCTGACTCTCTTTACTCTTTATGGTTTTTTCTTAATAATCCTATGTTCATTTCTGTCAACTGGTTGCTTGGTCTGCCTCTTAACCTATGGTTGACTTTAATCTGTTTAAAATATTCAAGCAGAGCTGGGCGGTGGTGGCGCACACCTTTAATCCCAGCACTTGGGAGGCAGAGGCAGGCGGATT
>NW_022196897.1:76978064-76981423 GCF_008632895.1 Mastomys coucha | reverse complement strand
TCTGAAGACAGCTACAGTGTACTTACATATAATAAATAAATAAATCTTTAAAAATAAATAAATAAATATGCTTTACTTTAAAAATCATGTGACAGAAGTTTTGTTTAAAACATAAGCATTGATATAATAGCCAAATAAAATACCTATTAAAACAGGAATAGTGGCATACACATTTAAGTTTGAGGCTAGCCTGGTCTATATAGCAAGTTCCAGGACAGACAAGGTTATATAGTTATATCCATCTCAAAAACAAAACAAAACAAAACCCTTTTTAAAAAAAAGTACCTAGAAAGAAGAGAAGAGAAGCGAGGCCTCGGGAAGGACAGGAGGACTGGCTGGAAGCAAGCAGATCAGCAGGGAATTGCCAAGAGGACACACACATGGAAAAAGAGCCCGAGCCAGGATAAGAAGACTCAGATTGCAGGATTTTCCCTGCTCCATGGACTGTGTGCCCTCAAACTGGCCTGGAGGTGAGAGATCACCACTACTTGTCTGTCCTCGGTCTGACATGTGACCCTGGCAGCGAAGATGACTACAGGGGAAATGGAGTAGGATCCGATCACATAGAAGAGGTCTCCTGAGTCCATCGAAATGTGGGAGATTGGATTGGATGATACTTGGAAAGTTCTTAGCACACTGCTGCTGTTGGAGGGGGTGCTTACCGTGCACTGTTGTTATTATCATCATTAGTACTGGTTATTTTTACTATATCTGTACTGGCTGGCTTTGTGTGCCAACTTGACACAGGCTGGAGTTATCACAGAGAAGGGAGCTTTAGTTGGGGAAGTGTCTCCGTGAGACCCAGCTGTGGGGCATTTTCTCAATTAGTGATCAAGGGGTTAGGGCCCCTTGTGGGTGATGCCATCCCTGGGCTGGAAGTCTTGGGTTCTATAAGAGAGCAGGCTAAGCAAGCCAGGGGAAGCAAGCCAGTAAGAAACATCCCTCCATGGCTTCTGCATCAGCTCCTGCTTCCTGACCTGCTTGAGTTCCAGTCCTGATTTCCTATGGTGATAAACAGCAATATGGAAGTAAGCTGAATAAAACCCTTTCCTCCCCAACTTGCTTCTTGGTCATGATGTTAGTGTAGGAATAGAAACCCTGACTAAGACAATATCGATCACTTTTGTAATCATTGTCATCATTGTCATTGTCATCATCATCGTCATCATCTTCACTAGGCATGGCCAGGTGAGGTAGAGGTGGCTAGCTGGCCCCCCAAGTTTCATACCTTCTCTTTCATAATATAGGACTAGCTGCCCAGACAGGAGCTACATTTCCAATACTTCCATGCATGTGTGTGGGATCACATGACTAATTTTCATTAGTGGACTGTGAACAGAAACATAGGCACAAGAGACTCTGGGTTGAGTCCATCTTTTCTCTTCTCCCCTCCACCCACTACGGAGAGTCAGAGGACTCTGAGGCCCCCTTAGGGAGCCTAGTCACTCTGACTTCCATTACCACGGTTCAATTTTGCTTATTCTTGAATATCATGTAAAAGGAATTACCTTTTTCTACATTCATATTTTATATTTTTGTAACTTTATATTTTTTTCTTTGCTTTGTTCTTGTGTAGTATTTGAATATATCAATCTGTCCTTTCCATGTTCTTATTGCTGGGGGTTTGCACTCTCTCCAGTGTTTGACTATTATAAATAAAGCCGCAACGAGAAAAAAAAAAAAGTACCTATTAGATGAAATAAGCTATACTACAATATCTCTTGGCAAAAAGTTAAACAGGCCAGCAAGGTGGCTCAGGTAGACATGCTTGCTTTGGAAGCCTGATAAACTTTATTTCTACCCAGAACCCACAGTAGAAGAGAAATGATTTCCAGAAGCTATGAACACACATCACCACACATACAATTATAAAGAAGATCAAGGGCTGGTGAGATGGCTCAGTGGGTAAGAGCACTGAGTGCTCTTCTGAAGGTCCTGAGTTCAAATCCCAGCAACCACATGGTGGCTCACAACCATCTGTAACAAGATCTGATATCCTCTTCTGGAGTGTCTGAAGACAGCTACAATGTACTTATAAGTAATAAATAAATCTTTAAAAAAAAAAAAAAGAAGAAGATGATCAAGCATACTCAGAAGGACATGTAGCCTGAGAGGCTTCTTAGATAAAGAGAACAATTGTGCCAAAGTCTTGGTATGGTCATCTATGGCTTGCCAGAGACCTTGAACCCATCAGTCCTCCTGCCTCAGCCTTCTCAGTACTTAATTGTTTTGGATCTTAAGAGATGAACAGAATAGCAGAATTAACCTAGTGAAGATTAGGGCAGGTGGGTGGGGAGATCTTCCACAGGGGTGACACAACCAAAGACAGGATGGCTAACTTGCAGAGCCATGGTTGTGGCCTAAGCCTTTGTAAGTCGTCATAGAGAATGGAGGGTCACTGATAGAATCTGACTCCCTGTATCATTAGTAACTGATGCCCTCATTCAGACCTCTTATCCTATAGCCATCTTGTTCTTCCTGCTCTTTCTTCTCTCCCTAGATTGTCTACAACCTGCTGTCTCTGCGGTTCAACTCTAGGATTCGTGTGAAGACCTATGCAGATGAGCTGACACCCATTGACTCCATAGTGTCTGTGCACATTGCAGCCAATTGGTATGAGAGGGAGGTGAGTTACAGGATGTAGCGGGGGCCCTGCTTTTCTGGGCCAGAATTAGAGCATTGTAACTGTGAAGTGTGTCACAGTACATCTCCTTTGCTGTTGGCCAGATGGACGGGTTTTCTGAGAGCCACTCTCTTCTAGGTCTGGGACATGTTTGGAGTTTTCTTTTTTAACCACCCTGATTTAAGAAGGATCTTGACAGATTATGGCTTCGAGGGACATCCTTTCCGGAAAGACTTTCCCCTCACTGGCTATGTTGAGGTAGAAACCTTAAAACTGGGGTAGCAGTCATGGAGCCTGGGAGATGATGAGCATGGTGGGATATGATCTGTAGAGCCTGAGCTGCAGTCTTAGCTCCATTTTGGTAATGGGGCAAGTTGTTTGATTCAGTCAAGGGGCAGTTTTCTTATCTAGCACTTAAATATGTGGTGGTATTAAGTAATATGTAAAGCCTGGTATGTTGTAAATGTCAGTTAAAATTAGCCATATTATAAGATTTATTTTTAGGTGGATGAATGTTTTGCCTGTGTATATGATATGTGTATGTCTGGTACCTGTGGAAGCCATAGAGGGTATGCCAGATCCCCTGAAACTGGAGTTACAGGTAGTTATAATGCACTATGTTAGTGCTGGGAATTGAACCTGGATCTAGAAGAATAGTCAGCGCTCTTAATGACTAGAGCCCCTTGTATTTTTTCAAGAGAAAGCAAATAAGGTTATTTTTATTTTGCTTTATTTT
>NW_022196897.1:76962315-76978054 GCF_008632895.1 Mastomys coucha | reverse complement strand
TTATTTTAGTTTTGTTCTTTGGACTAGCTGCAAAAAAATTTATTTGTTTGTTTGTTTGTTTATGTTTTTCACAGGAGACAAGGTTTCTCTATGTAGGCCTGGCTGTCCTGGAAGTTGCTCTGAAGACCAGGCTGGCCTCAAAACTCATAGAGATCTGCCTGCCTCTGCCTCCTAAGTGGTGTGATTAAAGGTCTACGCCACCACTTGCTTGTAAACAAGGTTTTATTGATTGACTAGAATAAATGTCTGAATGGCCGGGTGGTGGTGGCGCACACCTTTAATCCCAGCACTTGGGAGGCAGAGGCAGGCGGATTTCTGAGTCTGAGGCCAGCCTGGTCTACAGAGTGAGTTCCAGGACAGCCAGGGCTACACTGAGAAACCCTGTCTTGAAAAACCAAAGATAAATAAATAAATTAATTAATAAATAAAGTGGAGAACCGGAAGATGGCTCAGTCAGTAAAGTACCTGTTACATAAGCATGAGGACTTGAGTTTGGATCCTGAACATCCATGTAAAAAGATAGATGTAAACCAAGCATGGTGGTGAATGCCTGTAATCCCGAGACTTAGGAGGCAAAGGCAGACAGACAGTTATCTTTGAGTTCCAAACCATCCTAGTGTACATAGTGAGTTCCAAAAGCTATATATTGAGACTTTGTCTCAAAAAAAAAAAAAAAAAAACCTCTGCAGTGGTTCACACCTCTTTAATCCTAGCACTCAGAAGTAGAGACAAAAGATTGATGTGAGTTTGAGACCACCCTGGTCTACAGAGTGAGTTCCAGGACAACCTGGACTACACAGAGAAACCCTGATTCAAAACAAGAAGCTGGATATATTTATAACAAAGTAAGTCCCTGGAGCTCAATGGTCAGTCAGCCTAGTCTAGTCAGTGAGCTCTAAGCTTAGTGGGAAGCCCTTTCTTAAAAAATAAGCTGAGGGCCGAAGAGATGGCTCAGTGGATCACACACCTAAAAGACTTGAGTTTGAATCCCCAGAACCCATGGTAAAGTGATGCACAGTAACTTGTGTCTGTAATCCCAGTGCTCCTGCAGCAAGATGGTCAGTGGAGACAGGAGAATCCCAGGAAGTTCATGGGCTGTCCAGCCTGTTCATAGCAACAGACAACACACACACATACACACACACACACACACACACACACACATATACACACATTGTATGCACATGAATCATACACATTAAATGATGTGGAAAATGACCAAGGAAGACCTCCGATCTCCACGTTGACAGTTATGTGAACATGTACATACATTGCACAAACACACAAAGAATGGGCACTGAGGAGTGAATCATAATCTCAGTGGCCTGGCACGTTATTAGCACACTCATAGAGCCCTGCCTACCTTTGCCTCCAGTGCTGGGATCCATGCCCAGCCAGCCTGATTTTTTACAGTGCTGTGCCCCTCTGAGCTGGTTCTGATTAGGGCTCCTCTCTTCCTCCATGTCATGCTACCCTGCTGTCTTCCATACATGGTGCCTCTTCATCCTGTTACCTCATTTCTTATTCAGCTGATTGTGCCGTTACAGGAAAAGCCATGCTGTGTCTAGTTCTAGGCTCTTTTCTTTTGCATAGCTGAACATTGAACCCCGGGTCTTGGGCATACTAAGGAAAATGCTGCGATCTGTCTATAACTAAGCTACATCTGCAACAGCTCTCTAGCTTTAGATCTTTTTGTGGGATAGGATCTGTGACTCAGGGTAACATAGCCTGGGCTGGTCTCAGTTACAGAGATTTGCCTGCCTCAGGCTTTCAAGTTCTTCCATTATAGTAATAATGGTGCACGGGGAGACCCCTCAACCCCCACAGGGACTCTAAGGCAGAAAAAGTTTCATACCCTTGGAGCTGGAGTTACAGGCAATTGTGAGCTGCTTGTGGACTGGGAACTCAAGAGTAGAAAGTACTCTTAACTGTTGAGCCTCCAGCTCCTACAGTCTTAGTTCTTTACAGTGATAATGCTAAGGCCAGGGATCTGAAGCTGTGTGACTGTCAGCTTAAGTTTGTTTGTTTGTTTGTTTGATTGTTTTTCCAGATAGGAGTTTCTCTGTGTAGCCCTGGCTATCCTGGAACATGCTCTGTAGACAAGGTTGTCCTGGAACTCAGAGATCGCCTGCCTCTGCCTCAAGAGTGCTGGGATTAAACATGTGTGCCACCACCATCTGGCCAGTTTAGTCTTTTTTTTTTTTTTTTTAACTCTTTGTTTTGTTCTTTGAGGTAGGGCATCTGTGTGTAGCCATGGCTGTCCTGGAACTCTGTAGACCAGGCTGGCCTCACCTCCTGATTGCTGGGACTAAAGGAGAGCGCTGCCATACTTGGCCTAAATTTACTCTCTATAGCCATTGACTGTAATCTGAGATCAGTTTTTGCTGTTACGTTTTGAGGTGTGTGATTGGGTGAGCAGTTAAGTCTGCTAACAAGAAGTTAAGAGCTCAAGGTGTGGTGTGGCAGGGGAGTCAGCAAGGTTGGCAGCATGTAAAAAGTAAAGGCCATTGTGGAGTCCTATTAGTTTGTGTGACCAAATGGGTAGTATGTCTGGATGTAGAGTGACAGAGCCTGGAAAGAGTACTAAACAAACAGAAGCCAAGGGAAGGGGAAGGGGCTGGAAGAACCACCTCAGGTTAGTGCAAAGTGGGCTCCTCAGTCATCAGCCCTAACTTTTGCTTCTGCAGCTACGTTATGACGATGAGGTGAAGCGGGTAGTGGCTGAACCAGTGGAGTTGGCACAAGAATTCCGAAAGTTTGACCTGAACAGCCCCTGGGAGGCTTTCCCTGCCTATCGTCAGCCTCCTGAGAGTCTCAAGCTCGAAGCTGGAGACAAGAAGCCTGAAGCCAAGTAACTTCAAAAGCATGTAGATCCTAGAGGAAAACGCCTTACCTCAGGTCTTCTGTAAATAAACTCCTGTGTCAGTCACTCCTTCCTCTTTGGTGGTTTGCTTTTGTTCTTTTTTTTTTTTTTTTTTTTTTTTTTTTTTGTCCTTTCGAGACAGGGTTTCTCTGTGTAGCCCTGGCTGTCCTGGAGCTCACTCTGTAGACCAGGCTGGCCTCGAACTCAGAGATATGCCTCTTTCTGCCTCCCAAGTGCTGGGATTAGTCATGGGTCACCACTGCTGGGCTGCCTTTGTGTATTTTGAAAACATTTAGTTATTTAGTGGGAATGGCAACACATGTGGAGGTCAGAGGATGATATTCAGGAGTGCTTCTCTCTTACCATTTGAGTTCTAGGAATCCAACTCAGGTCTTAGAGCTTGGCAGCTAGTGCTCATATCTGCTGGGCCACTCCCTTCCCCTGTCACTCATGTGCTGATAATGATACTGACTCAGGAGAGGGCAGGTGTAGGATGGTGGTGGCAGTGGTGGTCCCTGCCAAAGCCGCCTATTTAATAGACATTGTGATCTGTGGGCCTGATTATGTTTCTAGAAGGCTCTGGATCTGTAATTCAGTTTTCATAGTCCTTAAGAATAGCTATGCTATGGTCTCTAGTGACAACTAGAGTGCCCTGAAACTGAAGAAAGCCCTTACTTCAGCAGACTGTGTGGAGGCAGCTGATAGATCTAGGGGCTTGAGTGGAGCCAGGAAAACCCTAATTTATTGTCCTCTCACCTAAGCGTCCATAGGGTTCTGTAAGCCAAGTGTAAGAGCCACTTACTCTTAAGCTAAAGCAATCTTCCTAGTTTCTGGTCTAAATCTAAAAGGTCTGCCTTCTAGGCAGTGCTCCCTTCCCCAGTGGCTTTGTCTGTTTACTCTGGCATCATCCCATGGGCAGTCCTGGTCTACCACGATGCAGCTGATGCTTTTGACAGCAGGGGAGCCCTGGAGGCTGGGCTGGGTGTCAGGTAGACCAAGTGGCCTCTAGAGCAAGAGGTTTTTAGTGTGGGAACAGATGGTAAGATAGCACTGCTGCCTGAGACATATCCCTTGGGAGGGTCAAGCTGGAGCTGTTTTCTTATCAATTAAACATTCCGCTACTGCCAAAACTGAAGAGGCCCCAACTCTTAGGGGTGAAAACAGCCCCTAAGAGGTGAATGAGGCCATAGCCAGCTCCTCTCGGCACCGAAGACTGACACATAAAGTAATGCAGGAGTAGCCTGTAGTAGGAAAGTTGGAGCTGTAACAGGCAAATGGAGGAGCAGAGAGCTAGGGGTGGGGGGTGGGGGTAATCAGAGAACATGGCTGGGACATTGCAGTTTGCTTTGTCTAGTGGTAGCCATTGGTCTCCTCCCTTGGGTGACTTCTGGCCAGGAAGATGAAGGTACAGGGGCTTCATGTAGAGTGGCTAGAAGCCAAGAAAAGGCTGATTGATGGCTGAAGGCAGGTAGAGTTGGCTCTTTGAGCTTCACAAGGCAGAGGAAGAACTGTGGGCCCCGTGGGTGCCAAACTGATATGTGATAGTATGGGAAGCCTGTGGAGGTTAGTGTTGGTGCTTGCTGTTGCCCTGGAACTCTACCAGGGCAGTGTGCAAGTTATAGGAGTCATGTTAGGTATTTGCCAAGAGGGGACTCGAGCTTGGTATGCACTGGGATAAAAGCCATGCCTGAAGGGTGACTATCAGCATGCATATATGTACATTTGGAATAGGGGAGATGGTATCCATGCACTTTTCTGCTAAAGATGTCTGCTGGACAGCAGAAAGGCGTTTCTGGGAGGCTAGATGTTCAGAGTGGAGGACAGCAGGGGTCTCCATTGAAGGAGGGGAGGTGGCCTGCAGAAGCCAAGGACCTGGAAGTGAAGCTTCAGGTCATTTTTCCTAGCCTGAACCACATGGGGTTGGAGGGTCCAGGCATCCCAAGTTTAAGGTTTGGAAAGGGGCTAAGAAGGGTAGGCCCGTTCAGAGTAGGGAATAGCCAATATGCATCCCACTACCAGTTTATAGCCTCCCCAGCTCCATGCCCTCTCTTCCTCCCATACCTGGTCCCTAAGGACAGTCCACCCCTGGAGTAGCTCCCCTTGCAGCTGCCCTAGGCTAGGCTGGAACTGGACCACACAAGCAGGCCATCGACTCAGGCTCCTCCTGCACGCAGTACCACATGCCAGGGATTTGGATTGTGCTCAGCAATGGCTGTGGCAACTCCACGATCTTCAGAAAGGGCCTTCCTGTAGCCCTTGGGCTTTCAAGCATCTGTTCCTTACAGAAAGGGCCTTCCTGTAGCCCTTGGGCTTTCAAGCATCTGTTCCTTACAGGCCTTGCCCTGTGTCTACTGATTCCGCAAGGGCTACTGATGCTGAGGAAAGGGGTCGCTGGCCCTAGGTCTTAGCCCTCCTGGCACAGGAAACACTCTGGGGCCTGGGCAAGGATTTCCATCCCCAGGGCTAGCACTCCTCTGTCCTTGACCTAGTCCCTGACCCTTCCTTTTCACTTGATGTTTTCTCTTCTTTCCCCATCCTGGGCAAGTGCTCTATCTAGCCCAGGTCCTTCCTCTTCAGATCTCTGGGCCTGCCTTGGCCCCTGGTTCCTGACCCCCCTCCCACATCCCCTATGCTTTTTCCTATCCAATCTTGTTTCCTACAGCTAGCTACGGCCTGGGTCTTGGCAGTAAGCACAGTGTAGTGGTTACATGCATGTATGTCCAGAGGTCAGGGTTGAAAAGTCTGTTAATGCATGCTGAAAGAAAAGCTGCCCCCAGAGTAAATTTGTGTCAGGTTCTCTAACTCATGTCTTGGCAGTGCTGTGAAATACAGGAACCCTGTATGGTTGCCACCTAGTCTTAATAGTCTCATGAGACTGCTAAGTCCCCTTGTAGACTGGGAATACAGATTGAACTTCAATGGCTCTATATACTGGAGGAGTAAAGGGAAAAGGTGGAGAAACATTCCCTGTTTGTGGAGAGGAAAGAAAAAAAAGTCTTTTGTTTCATCTCACACAAGCCTCACGTGTACATCTCAGAGTTAAGAATAAAGTTGGGAGAAGACCCTCCCAGAAAGACTCAGACTGTGTAGACACTGGGCTCAGACAGTGTAGGATATGTGTTGCCGCTTTGGCCTCCCAGAGTCCATTTCATTTTTGTGTCGAAGACCACTTATTAGCAAACCTCCTCATTCTGGGAGGGCAGAAGGCAGGACAACCAGGTATCAACCCTTCATCACAGTCCTATGCCATACTGAAAGAAGGAACATGCTGTTGTGTTCCTAGTGGGTTAGACTTGTAGGATGATGTTCCCCCTCACAGAAAGGCATAATTTGGGACCAAAGAAGAATGTCATTGGTCCCTGAAGAGAACTCAGAGTGAGGGATGCACTGGACATAGACATGAAGGAGAAGCCTACTTGAATTTAGAAGACTATGCTTCAAATTCCTACCTTCTCACCCCTCATAAGGCCTGACCCCGATCTAGGTCCTATGGGTTGTCCTAGTCAGTGCAGTGCGGGCCTGTCCAGTCCCGGGAAGAGGAAGATGAAAAGGCATCACAGTCACGACACAGGGCAGGACCATATGGCTGACAGGCAGCCCCCACTTTATTGGCAGAGTCCAGGCCAGCTCGGACCGGTGGGGCGTTCGGGCCGCGGTCCCGGCTCGGCATGCATGCCCCACGGCTCTCCCGGGCTCCTCCAAGCAGAGGCTCAGAGCTCTGGGGGCTTGAGGGCCGGCGGGCCTGCGGCGGTGAGGTCAGGGTACACCAGGAAGCCGGAGAAAGTGATGTACTTGCCGTGGTTGCTGTAGGCGCCATAGCCATCATGGTCATGGCTCAGCAGCCAGACGGCGTCGCCGCGCCGCAGCGGCAGCATCACGCTCTGACTCTGCATCTCACGGCGCCTCGAAGCGCCGTCGTCGTAAATCATGGCCTGCACCTCGTCCCGGTTTTTCATCAGCTTCACCGACAGCGTCTTGCGCGGCATCTTACCCAGCGTGAAGGAGAAGAAATACGCTCCCGGGAGGCGGCAGCGGAACACGCCGGCCGCCGCGTCGAAGTCGCCACCTATATTTACCAGCTCGGTGTCGAAGACCAGCGGCCGGTGGCGCGGCCCGGGGCCCGCGTCCGAGCCCACCAAGCTGCGCGTGCGCGCCGCAGAGAAGGCCGAGCGCGGCTCCGGAGCCGCGGCTGCGAGCGCAGGCGCGTCGGCGTCCGCGTCGGCGTACACTAGGTAGCCGCTGAAGGTGGCGCCCGGCGCGCCGAGCGCGTACTGCGGGGCGCCGTGCAGCCGCAGCCACACCGTGTCGCCGTAGTCGAGTTGCAGCATGGCGCTCTGGCTGGCGGCGCGCCGCGCGCCCGGCCGCCGCTGCTCGTCGAAGGCCAGCGCCTGCACCTCGTCGCGGTTGCGCACCAGCATCACCGACAGGCTCTTGTGCGGGGCCTTGCCGGCCGTGAAGGAGAAGAAATAGGCGCCGGGCACGCGACAGCGGAACCGCCCGGTGGCTGCGTCGAAGTCACCCCCGATGTTCACGTACACCTTGTCGAAGGTCACGGCCATCTCCGACGTGCCCTCCAGCGGGGTGGTGCGAGCCGCGGAGAAGGCTGACCGCAGCCCCGAGGAGCCAGGGCCAGCCGGGCCCAGTGCCCAGCAGGCCGCCGGGCCTAGGAAGCCCAGCAGGAGCAGCAGCATGGCACCTAGGAGGGGAGAGAAGACCCGGGCAGGGGAGAGGGTTGGACGGTGGCGGCCTCTACCTGTAATTTCCCTTCCTAGCCTCAGTGTCACCAGGAGGGCCTTTTACAGCACCCGAATTTGTCCCCCACCATCGAATTTGTTCTGAGTCAGGAATGGGGCCTGAGAATTTGGGTTCTTAGTGGTTTGATTAACTGGTCTAGAGGTCTTTAGAACCACTGGATTAGACCAGTAATTCTCCAAACTTGTGTTTTTAAGTATGAGAGAATCCCTTTGCACATAAGACCTGGTGCATGTGCGACAGACATGTTCAAATGTCCTGGTTAGTGAGGCCTATAGCCCTGTCCTCTCTCCTCATCCCTCTTCCCTCTCTGGGCATTAAGGAGGTCTAAGTTTCTAACAGCCAGCACTTCCTCTTCATTTTCCTGGGGCTTGCCCTTCAGGACAAGCACTGGCTCTTGTGTCAGTTTCCACCATGACAGTGTTTTAAGTCTTATCTGGGGAAGAACAGAAAGAGCTGCTCTCTAGCCTCTTTCCTGGCCTCTGCTTCACTCAGGGGTCCCACAGGATCTCTGGACTCCCCTGGTGTCCTTCCTGAACCGCAGAGGTCTGGCCAATCTTTAAGTTAGGGCCTTCCCTCTGAAAACAGAATGAGGTAAGGCGGAGCTGGAGAGATGGCTCAACAGTTAAGAGTTTAGCTACCACTAGGCGGTGATGGTGGTGGCACAGGCCTTTAATCCCAGCACTTGGGAGGCAGAGGCAGGCGGATTTCTGAGTTCGAGGCCAGCCTGATCTACAGAGTGAGTTCCAGGACAGCCAAAGCTATACAGAGAAACCCTGTCTCTAAAAAACCAAAAAAAAACCAAAAAAAAGAGTTTAGCTACCATTCCAAAGGACCCAAGTTTGATTTCCCAGCACCACATGGAAGTACACAACCATCTATAACTATAGATCTGATGCCCTCTTCAGGCCTCCACTGGCAGTAGACACACATGTGGTACACAGACATACGTATAAGCAAAACACCCATATACAAAAATTTCCTTTAATTATTCAGGGAGATATGGATAACTCCCTTTGTGTCTTTGTGCTTGGAAGCTTGCTCTTGTGGGAAGGAGAGAGTCATGGCTGCTGAGGCTCTGGAGGACAAAATAAAAATGTGGTAGTGCTTTGGCGGGATGGTGAAGTCATCGGCTTCATTTGTGGTAATGGTGGTGGAATGGAGTGGCAGACGCTTAGATCTGGATACGGGTCTCAGGGTATGAACTGCAAGCATTCTGACACTGAGTCACGCCCCAGTCACCTTGGGCCATTTTTTAAAACTCTCTGAGTAAGGCTTCTTTTGTGTAAATGGCGTGATGGAGGGTGAGCACACAAACTGATGCTCAGCAAAACCAAATAGCAGTTGTGAACATGGTCTGTACTGGGAGACCTAGAAGCTACTGTTCTTTACCCCTGGGAAAAGTGTCATGGTCAAGTTCTTGACATAAAGAGGTTAGAGCCTCAGTGAATGGAGAGCTTGGCGAAGCATTACCCAGTCCCTGGAGTCACTAATGGTGGGATTCTATCATGCTTTGATACAATCAAAGGGCAGAGCCTTTGAAGCTTGAACACCCAAAGGCTCCAAAGTGGAGGCAGGCAGGCAGGAAGCTAGCGACAACTGGGGACATGAGCTTTTCTGGGAAGTACCCTGAAAGTGTGTGTAGCCTTGTGTCTCTTACAGACTCCAGGGGGCCTGCTGAGAGTGGCCAGGTCCAGCTGTGCAGCTGTGGCCCACTCCTGGATGTTCACCTACAGTCCACTGCCCAGCTGTTAGAGTAAACTGCACTGCCCTATAATTCTCTCACAAGAAAGACCTCACGTCCAACACTGACTCCTTCCAGGGGATACTCTCTGATTCTTCTCACAAAGCTGTCCTATGGGTTCCTCGGTGAGCATAGGGAGGAGGGAAACTACACCTGAGAAGTGTCCAGTCCATTCTATTTCTTCATACACAGCTCTTTTGGACATAAAGATAAGCCCTCTCCCATTTTATGAATGAGGAATCTGGTGCCTAAACGAGGGGTACATGTTTTGGCTCAAGGTCATCCACTGAACTCTAAGCCTTAAACAGAGGGTTTTTTTTTTCCATTTCAAATTCAATGTGCTTTTCTACCAGCTTTCCCTCTTACACAAAGGTCAATGTGTTTCCCGCCTCAATGACCCCCTTTGCAAAAACAGAAGAGACAAGGGGAATGAGGATTGGAATCTATAGTGAAGGAGGAAGCCAGCAAACAAAGGCTAGCAAAGCCTCTGTCACTTTGTCTCCTGAGAGGTGGGAGCTCTCCTCTGCCCTGCAGCTTTCCTGGCAGGTCTGTTCTCAAAGCTCCTGCCCACCTTCTCCTTTGCCATCTCCCCGCCAAGTTAGATGCGCCCATCAGTGCCAAAGGTTCTTGTGTGTCCAATACCCTTCCTAGTTCCATACTCCACTGCACATGTCCCTGAATCCTTTCCTCTAACAATCTTTTTCCCCAGCAGGTCAGAGGAGGATGGTAAGGCGTCAGGTGGGTCTCAGCGCTCCAGGAAAGGAAATGGCTGCACAAAGCTCTGTCCAGGTGAAGCTCAAAAATAGTCATCTTCAAAGAGAAAAACTGGGACAGAGCTTTGTAGACCCAAAGCCACAGAACCAGAAGGTGGTGCAGCGATGTCAGACTAAGGGCATCTCCAAGCCCCCAGCGCCTGGTTCCCATACTCCAGTTAACACAGCTTTCCAGCCGTGCCAGAACCCCTTGAACCTTCCTTGAAAGTCTGCATCCTTCCAAGAATATGAGCCCCACTTTTACAGAAGCAGCCAATAAATCCCTTCTCGTGGGGGAAAAATGCCCCATTAAGGGGTCCCTGCAAGTCCCTTTTCCATGAGCCCTGCCCTCCATCCCTCCCTTTGGAGTAAAAGCCCCTGAGCCTCTTTCATGAAAAAGCGCCCAGGTCCTCCTTTCCAGGAAAAGGGACCGGGTCCCTCGTGCCTCCCGCCGCCCCCGCTCGCACAGAAGAGAAGCTGCCGCCCCCGCCTCCTCCGGGCTGCCCTCACCTGGCTGGCGGCGGGCGGGTCGGCTTCGGTCCCAGCTGGCGATCCCGCTCGGTGAGGACGCCGGACTGCGCACTGGTCGCCCTCGCTGCGGCTTGACCGGGCCTCCAGGGGTGACGGGGGGCTCAGCCGGCGACGAGTGGGGACCCCGGCAAGGGAGGCGTGAGCGAGTGGGAAGGACAGCAGAAGCTGAAGCAGAGAAGCGCAAGGGCGGGGAGCAGGGGAGGCGGAGGGGAGAGCGGAGGACGAGGGAGGGGCGCCGAGCAGCCGGGCCTGGGGCACCGCACCGAGCCTGCGCTAAGCGTGGGACCCTTCCTCATTCCTGGATCCTGAGCTTTATCCTCTGGGTGCCCAGCGCAGGCGTCATCGATCCAAGTTAGCAGGTGGGGAAACCGAGGCCGCTAGAGAGGCCACCCTAGGGTGGCCCAAGGCATCCTACAGACCAGCTTTCTAGCTTGTGTAGGGAGAGAGGACTCGGGCAAAGCACGGACTAGGCTGCAAGCAAGGACAGTAGGAGGTGAGGTTTTGTATGGAACAGATGTCCGGGCTGAGTGGCCTTGGGGAAGGTCTGAGGGAAGAGAAGGATAAATGGGTCAATGTCCTTAGTGAAGTAAGAGATGAAAATGCCCCACTTTTCCTTCCTCACTTCTGAGTCTGCAAATACCCCTCCCCCTGCACCTCGCGTGTGTGTGCGCTAGCAAGGCTGGAGGAAGGACAAAGCTGCAGACATCAGCACATCAGCCTGAGACCCTCTGAGAAGAACAAAGAAGGAGCAGGATCCTGGGGACATACTGTTTTTTGTTTTTTGTTTTTCTGGAAAGGGTTGAGAAGAGCGACGGAAGGTCCCTGTGTGGGACATGGACTTTCTGGGGAGCTGTGTCCAAGGTAGCAGGAGTCCAACAATACCTCAGGGCTGAGATTAGCATCTCCCTCACCCCACCCCCAACCCCCTCACAGGTCCACAGGAGCCTTGGCCCTCCGGAGCTTTCCTTCTGGAATTCTCCACATACCTGGCCCCAGTTACTGGAATATAAATCATTACCCATGAAGAAATAATGAGCTTGGGAAGTTCCTCCAGGCTGTTGAGTAGAAGGTTGCACAAGGCAAAGTGACTGTCTCGCTCTTGTCAGATCACAAATGTCTCCTTCTCCTTGAAAGTTGGGGAGGGGGCATTCCAATGGGGAGGGAATTGAGGGTGGGGTGGGATGAGTCACACAGGGAAAGGCCAGGAGCCATCCTGTGACACCTGTGGCCCTCCTTAGGTACTGGACCCTTTAATCTGGGCAGGAAGGTATGGGAGGGAGGGAGGGAGGGAGGGATGGAAGGATGGAGGGAGGGAGGGAGGCAGGACATTTGAATCCCAGCTGGGACTGGAAGACATTTGATGCTTCATATGGAAGAACTTTCAACAAAGAAATCCGGGTGGGGTGGAGATGGGTGGATAACATGGCAGTAGGGTCTTTGGAAGAGGGAGGCCAGGAAAAGCATGATGGGGGAGCTGGTGGGTGTGGGGGCAGTCAAAGTGGGAGAGCCACAGAGATACCAGATAGGAATCCAAAGGGCTCAGAGAAAAGGGACCAGGCTAGGCTGTAGTCTTTGCTTGCTCCTACTTGGTTCAAACAGCAGGTGCTGGTAGTGCTGTCCTCTCTCACCAAGAATGCCTAGCCTGGATGTTACCTGCACACAGCCTTTGACCCTAACTCCCATTTGTATCTCTCTCCTCGAGCATTCTTGGCTGTGTAGTTAAGTGAGACCAGAGTGATGGAGAGCTAGTACCCTCTAGCAACCCTCAACTAATGAGGACCAGGGGTTGGGAGTGTATACTGCAGCTTCCTGGTTCCTCAGGGGGAACTTCCCATACTCAGTTTCAAGATGTGATCTAGAAGAATTAAAAAACCCTTTGGGGGCTGGAGAGTTAGCTCAGCAGTCAAGAACACTGGCTGTTCTTCCAGAGGACAGGAGTTCAATTCCTGGCAACCACATCTGTCTATAACTCTAGTTTCAGTGGATCTGACACCCTCACACACACTACAAGCAGGCAGAACACAAATGTACATAAAATAAAACAATAATTTAAAAAAAGAAACACGTTTAGTGACAGTTCTGTAACATCTGCATGCTTTACCTTTCAGGCCCCACCTGTTTCTTGGGATTACCTTTTTTTTTTTTTTAAGATTTATTTATTTTATGTATATGTACCAGAAGAGGGCATCAATTCTAGTACAGATGGTTGTGAGCCACCATGTAGTTGCTAGGAATTGAACTCAGGACCTCTGGAAGAGCAGTCAGTGCTCTTAACCGCTGAGCCATCTCTAGCCCCATTGGATTACCTTCTAAATAACTATTCAAACCCAAATTCATTCTCTCTTTCTTTCTCTCTCAGTGGAAATTTCTAGAGACTCAATTGTGTCATGTGATGCTTTTCTGGAAGCTGTCTAGTTTAAGGGCATGTGATGTTTTGCTGGAGCAATGCTTGAGAGAACACTTGATGTTTGGAAAGAGTATAAGTATAACCAACAGACAGTAGACAAGGCTCTTGCACTGGTTTGCCTTGCTTTCTTTGCTGATCTTCATTTGTTGTGACTTCACAGAGAGAAATACACCAAAGAACTTCTTGTGGTGTTCTGGGTGCTTGTTGCTGCTTCGTTGGACTCATGCCCAACAGCAGAGCCTTGAAGTTTCTTCTGGATTGAGGCACTACTGATTCGTGTTTGGTGTATTGCAGACTGGCTTTCTGGCAATACAAGGGCTCTGTCAAGGGCTCTGACTTGGTGAGTGGGGTGTAGATGGGGGAGTCGGAGGTAGGCCCAATTAAAGGTAAGAGTCTGATATGAGGGTGTGGAGAGGCACAGAGAGCAGCTGGGGGAGGGAGCTGCGTGCTGCAAATGCAAAGAGACAAAAGAAAAGAAAGAAGGGACAGAGAGAAGGAAGCCTATGGAGGAAAGAATGGCTGCCTCTAGAGGAGATGAGATTTGGACTATGCAAGAAAAAAGGGGAAGTAATGAGGGGGGATTAGAAGAGAGACTCCAAGGCTGCCAGAGGACACGAGTACACAAGCTCACAATTTAATTAGCTTCTTGGCTTGCCAAAGGATTACAGGAGAATTAGCAAAGCTCAGGAGTCTAGGGACCTTGGTGGGAGTTGAGGGGGAAGTTAATGAGAAAGACGACAACATGCCCCAGGGAGAAATGAAAGAGGAGGGATTGTCAGTCAAGCAGAGATGCAGGCAGGAGAAACAGATGTCAGGATGCAGAGCCTCTGTCTCCCTAACAGACTGCAGGCCTCCAGGGGAGCAAACAGGTAGGGTTCCTGAGTCAGGCACCTGTCCTATGGCCCACATAGGTGCCTGTCCTTTGGGTACCTAGTAAGTGAATTGAAGCAGGAAAACCTGGGAGTGGCTATGAAGCTCAAATCCCCAAGTTTACCTTGGCCTTTTCCTAGAAGGGCCCAAAGGCTCTAACAACAACTAGACAGCAGAACTGAAGTCCTGGACCCATCTTCAATGTGAGCAGGAAGGTGACCTGTTCTTAACGGGATGTGGCAAACTTTATTTTTCAAAGACTGTTGGCTAGGTCTCTCCTATTCCCTACTTGCTCCTATGACGTTGCTATCCCCAATAAAAAGGGGTTAAAGTCAGTAATAAAAGGGAGGGCTGTGCCTGCCTGGATCCTTCTCTTTTGAAACTGTTTGGGTCCCCCTTGGAGCCCAACCACCCCATCCTAAGAAAGCCAAAGACTCATGGAAGGTCCCGGTTGGTTTACAGACAATTCCATTAGGCTCCTCCCAACAGCGACCTAGTGATAGCTTGCATTATCAACTACAGCCATTACTACCTGCGCTGCCATTCGGTAGGGTCTGACGACACACTGCTTGCTACTCCAGCACCCCCTTGCACTCCTCTCTTCTCTCTCCTGCTCTCTCTCTCTCTCTCTCTCTCTCTCTCTCTCCCTCCTCTCTCTGTCTCTGTCTTTGTCTCTGTCTCTCTGTTTCTACTTGTTCCTGGCCAGCCTCTTTCACTCTCTCTGACTTCTCTGTCCCCCACTTCTCTGCCACCTCTTCCCCCTTTCCAGGTCTCTGCTCCCCTCCCTTACATCAGGTCTGTTGTATGATATGATTCCTCTGGGGGACACCTTGGCACAGGCTTGCCAGGTCCCCGTTACTCCCATCAATGCAGCATTCTATTTCCCAACAGCCCCTATGTAGATGTTGTGGCCTACAGACCTAGTTAGGACCAGCTATATAGTTGTATAAGATCCAATGCAAAATGAAAATATGGCACTCCTGTTTAAAATTTAACTTTATCCTTTAATCCCAGCACTTGGGAGGCAGAGTTTGAGGCCAGCCTGGTCTACAGAGTGAGTTCCAGAACAGCCAGGGCTACACAGAGAAACCCTGTCTCGAAAAAACCAAATAAATAAAGAAACAAAATTAACTTTAGATGGAAGCCATATAGTGGGAAACCAGTACAGAGAGGATTGTCTGGTTCAAAGAAACTCCTGTGTCCAAATTCTGGCAGTTAGACAAAAGCCAGCATCTCTCAGAAACCTGGGATGCTACTTCCACTTCCCAAAAGGAGTCATTCTCCTTGTCTCTATGGAAAGGGACTTATGGCTCTTCCATTAACATATGAGTATATGCTGTGGTCCATGGTAGCTTCCATGCTCCCTCAGTAACTACTCACAAGTACTTGTTATGCACCTCAAAACCCTCCACCCCCATCCCAGCTTACAGGTGCCCTTCCTCCCAGATGCCCATTCCCTTATAACCCTGAAGATTTGTCCACCCCGCCCCCCGCCACTTCTCTGCTTTTCCAGGAGACAGCCTTGGCAGATTGGAATAAACTTTCCCTCTTTCCATCCATGGAATAGCTATTTTGGTTTCTTTACTGCACCCCATGAGTTCAGGGATAAGGTGTAGTTTTGAAGCACAGTGCATGTGGTTTGATATCCAGCAAGTATGGTAGGCCACAAAGATGGCTTGGCAGGTAAAGTCACTTGTCACCAAGCTTGAGGACTTGAGGTTTACCCCTGGAACCCACATGGTAGAAGAAAGGATTTACTCTGAAAATTGTCCTCTGCGCCTCTCTCTCTCTCTCTCTCTCTCTCTCTCTCTCTCTCTCTC
>NW_022196897.1:76959810-76962171 GCF_008632895.1 Mastomys coucha | reverse complement strand
AGAGCCTTTATTAAGACTCCTGTCTTGGATTTACAGGTGAACAAGAATGACATCAGGAAGAAAGTACGGCGCCTAATGGGAAAGTTCCACATTGGGCTGGTGTACAGCCAACAAATCAATGAGGTGCTCGATCGCTGACCAACCTGGTGAGCACATCAGACCATCCCTTGGGCTCCCTTCATTCTGCGTGTCTCCCTCCCTATACAGAGCTTCCACACGGAACACTTCTGCCATGTTGCTATGCCTAGTTAATGCCTAGTTTAGAGAATAGGTAGTTATAGTTAGTAGTTTAGAGAATGGGTAGTTATAGTTAGTAGTTTAGAGAATGGGGCAGTAGTCCAGGGTGAGGTTTTAGCCCTTCTGTTCAGTGTTGGGACTCTCAGTACTCCAGTTATTATAGTACAGCTTGATATCACTGAGATCCATCTGCCTCTGCTTCCCAGGTGCTGGGATTAAAGGCATGCACTACTAGCACCTGGCTATATTTATTTATTTTACGCAAGATAAAATCCAGCATCTCATGCATGCTAGGCAAGGTGATTTTTTTGCTTGTCCAGATTGGCCTAGCCCTAGTATGAGTGAAGAAGCCTTCAGGATGAACCCAGGTCCAGCCAGGAGCATCCTTTGCTGACAGGGACATTGCATTTTGATTTTGACAGGTAAGGGGGCAACACAAGGTTGAATTGCCTTTTTGTGTTCACTGAGGCAAGTGCCTGTGAGGCAAGTGCCTGCCAGGAAAAGCTTGAGATGTTCATGCAATCCTCAGCCCAGCCTTGTAGGCTCTGGATGAGGAGGAGAGGAGCAAAGAGAGGCGTGAAATGGCAGGTTACTAGGGAGCTGAGAGTGGACATTCTGCCTGCCCCACTCGCTACGCCCCTGCTCGCTCCAGCGTAATTCATTGTAGCTGTCTTCAGACGCACCAGAAGAGGGCGTCTGATCTCATTACGGGTGATTGTGAGCCACCATGTGGTTGCTGGGATCCGAACTCAGGACCTTCAGAAGAGCAGTCAGTGCTCTTACCCGCTGAGCCATCTCACCAGCCTCCTGTATCAGCTTCTTAAGTGCCGAGATTATAGGTGTGTGCTATCACACCTCACTCAATCCACACTTAAAAGAGCAGTCACAAATAAATGCCACAGATAAAGTGCACTGTGGATAGTAGGCAAACAAGTTCCCTGAGTAGAGGAACTCAAAGAAGCTTAATGAAAGAGGTGACATCTAAATACAGTGGCAGACTCTGTCACATAATAATAAGAAGGACCAGGGACCACCAGGTAACTCTCTTAGGGAAACAAAAAAGAATCGTGGTGGAGGGGGCTGGAAAGATGTCTCAGTAGTTAGAGTGCTCACTGCTTACAGAGGACAGCAGGCTGGGCAGGAAATAGAGTGCCACCTGCAGGCTCAATTGAAAAAGGAAACATGATGGCAAGCTGTAGCTAGCATCCAGATGCTCTGATTTGAACCAGCTCCACGGCTAATTGTATACTCTCATTGTGTATTTGGTTCCCCCCTCCCCCAACTAAAATGGAGCGGGGGTTAGTAGCTCAAGCCTGTACTTGGGTGGTAGAAGCAGAAAGATCAGGAATTGAAAGCCAGCTTTTGGTACATAGTAAGTTTGAAGCCAGCCTGAGCTACATGAAACTCTGACTTAAACTTCTCCCCTCAAAATACACATATGCCTCACTGATGTGTAACAAGCATTCACAGACATACTTGGTTCTAAACCACTCAGTCCAGAGCCTGGCATGTTAAGTGTCGTCAGTGTATCCTGGCTGACAGTAGTGAAAGGTCTGTTTGAAAAATGAATAGGGCTGGGATGTAGCTTAGTGAAAGAGTGTGTGTTTTGTATGTGTGAGGCTGGGGACTTCATCTCTACCACTGTAGAAAAGAATATTGGTGTCCCAGGCTGGAGACGTAGCTCAGTTGGTAGGTACTTCTCTCGTCTGCGGAAAGCACCGGGTTTGATCTCCAGCACTGCATATGCCAGATATACTATGCTTTAAATCCTGGCACTTGGAAGTAGAGACAGGAAGACCAAAGTTCAAGGTCTTCTAGCCAGCCAGAGCTATATTAGACCCTGTGTCTGTGTGTGCTAGTGTGTCTGTGTGTGTGCACCAGTGCATCTATGTATGTATCTGTGTGCTCATGTGTTTGTCTCATGTGTGTGTGTGCTCATGTGTTTGTCTCATGTGTGCATGTGTGTATGTGTGCTCATGTGTTTGTTTCATGTGTGCATGTGTGTGTATGTGTGTGTGTGCATGTGTGTGTGTGCTCATGTGTTTGTCTCATGTGCGTGTGTGTGTGCTCATGTGTTTGTCTCATGTGTGCATGAGTGTGTGTGCTCATGTGTTTGTCTCATGT
>NW_022196897.1:76944918-76959767 GCF_008632895.1 Mastomys coucha | reverse complement strand
GTGTTTGTCTCATGTGTGCATGAGTGTGTGTGCTCATGTGTTTGTCTCATGTGTGCATGTGTGTGTGTATGCTCATGTGTTTGTCTCATGTGTGCATGTGTTTGTCTCATGTGTGCATGTGTGTGTGTTCATGTGTTTGTCTCATGTGTGTATGTGTGTGTGTTCATGTGTTTGTCTCATATGTGCATGTGTGTGTGTGTGTTATTTAAGGGCTCTGCAGTAATTTATAGTGCTTCCCTCTGCTAAGCCTGCCTGTGTCTCTGCATTCTAATTTCCATCTTTTTCTTTTGGATGCTGGCCTCTGTGCAGTGACAATTTTGGCATTTTGGTTTCTTTAAAAAACATTATAAGAATATGTTTTCGTTTTAAGCCCAGGTGTGGGATATGGGGCTGCTTCAGTGTGTCCACAGTAGCTGACTATGACTTGCCTCTCCTCGTGCAACTGTGTGACATTTGGAATTCTGGGAACTCTTTAGAGGGTATATAAATGCTAGGCCCCTGAGAGGTGGAGTGGGTTGTTGCTTGTTGGTTGGTTGCTGTTGGTTGAGGTTTGTTAAGAAGAAGAAAGAAGAAGGAGAAGGAAAATGAGAAGGTGGAGGTGGAGGAGAAGGAGAAAAAGAAAAAGAAGGGGCAGGAGAAGAAGGAGGACGAGGAGGAAGAGGAAGAGGAGGAGGAGGAGGAGAAGAAGAAGAAGAAGAAGAAGAAGAAGAAGAAGAAGAAGAAGAAGAAGAAGAAGAAGAAGAAGGAGAAATTAGATATCCTGATGATGAAGATCAAACTTGCCCCCAAGGAACTTGATACCCCAAATTAACAGAAAGTAGTCTAATGATATATCACCCCCTTTCCCCTCTATCCTTTTTTCTCTACTGTCTAGTGTCACAGGGATTGAAAGGATAGAAGAAAAAGGGATAAAGAAGGGTAAAAGAAAAAAGAACCCATAAAGAGGCCAAAATCCAGCTACACCTCTGTGTGGTTTAATACACTCAGGACTTTCTCTGGTTCTGAAGTTCTCTGTCCACTTCTACCACTCAGCTGCCTGCCCACCTCCATTGTTGTACCTATATGACACACCTTAACTTGAAAAGACCTGGCTTTCTATCTTCTCTCCACCATCTCTCTCCTGCCAACAGTTATGGCATTTCTGGCTTGCCTGCTGTGTTTTTATCTTAAACTCCATAACATTGTCCAAAACTTGAAGTCAGGTGCTCTTACCAACTAAGACATCTCCTCAGTCCCATCCTCCAACTCCAAAACCAAACAAACAAATAAAAAAACACCCCCAAAATTTCAGGGATGTTGACACAACTGGGGTAAACCTGGTCATAATGTGCTCAAGTGCCATCTAGACATCACTCTGGAGTCGGAAGCTTTCAGTCTCATCAGAATAACTTCCTTCATGACAAATATTTATAATGCTTCGTATTCAATACAAGGTGAAGTCTGTAGAGAACAAAATCTACTGACACATAATTTTAAAGAAATCAACATAGGGATGGTGAGATGACTCACAGGGAAAAGCTCTTGTCGGCTTAGTTTGATCCTCAGAATCTGCAGTGGAAGGAAAGAACAGAATCCACAAGGTGACCTTTGCCTCCACATGCATCCTTTGGCATGTGTATGACTGTCTTGCAATAAATAAATACCTGTAAAATAAGGAATATAAAGGAAGGACCCTTGGCTCAGTTCTGAAGATCCAAGAACACAATGCTAACACCTGTTAGCCTTTGTGAATACTGCATGTTGGATGATATCTGGATGGTTCAGCATGTGTGGGAAGCAAGAGATCATGCGGCAAACAGAAAGCCTGAAAAGCAATTCGGATTCAAGCTCACTCATAACCACTCTTTCTCAATACTTTAAAATCTCTCTCAGGAAGGTTCTTTCTCTATGTTTTTATATTTACCCAAACACTCTACAGTGAATGAGTATTTATTGCTTTCACTTCAAAATTAAGAGCTGGGTGGCTCTTACTGTTCTTGCAGAGCACCTAGGTTCAATTCCCACTATCCATTTGGCAGCTCACTGCTGTCTGTGACTCCAGTTCCAGGGGACCTAATGATAACTTCTTCTGACATCCACAGGCAAACACTGACACATGAAATAAAATAAAATAAAATAAAATAAAAAATAAATGGAAGCCAGGCGGTGGTGGCACATGCCTTTAATCCCAGCACTTGGGAGGCAGAGTCAGGCAGATTTCTGAGTTGGAGACCAGCCTAGTCTACAGAGTGAGTTCCAGGACAGCCAGGGCTATATAGAGAAACCCTGTCTTGAAAAACAAAACAAGGGGCTGGTGAGATGGCTCAGCGGTTAAGAGCACTGACTGTTCTTCCAAAGATCCTAAGTTCAAATCCCAGCAACCACATGTTGGCTCACAACCATCCATAATGAGATCTGATGCCCTCTTCTGGTGTGTCTGAAGACAGCTACAGTGTACTTACATATAATAGTAAATAAATAAATCTTAAAAAAAAAAAAAAAGAAAAACAAAACAAAAAAAATTTTTTTTCAGAGTAGAACCAGAGATGACTCAGAGATTAGGAACACTGGCTGCTTTTGCAGAAGACTTAAGAGTCTGATTTCCAACCCAACACGGCAGCTCATACCCTCTGCAACTCCAGTTTCAGGGGATCAAACTCCCTCATCAGGCCTCTTGGTTAGCTGCATGCAAGTTGTACACAGACACACATGCAGGCAAAACACCCATACACATAAAAAACAAATGAAATTTTTTTCCTAATATTATTTTCAGAGTGAAAAAAGACCTTTAAGTATGATAAAAATCCAAAAATTATTTAAAACACTTATGGGTACATTTTACTGTTGTTTAAAAAGAGGAGGATCAGGTGCAGTGGGACATGCCTGTAGTTCTAGTACTTGGCAGGCAGAAGTAGAAAGATTGTGAGTTCAGGGCCAGTCTGGTGTATATAGCAAGCTCCAGTCCTGAGATAGGAAATAAGACTATCTCCAAAATAAGCAAGTACTGTTCGCAAAACACACACACACACACACACACACACACACACACACACACACACACGAATAAAACAAGGGCTGCTGAGAGGGCTCAGTGGTTAAGAGCACTAGTTGCTTTCCCAGAGTCCCTTGGTTTAATTCTCAGCACACACAGTGTTGCTTACAACCTGCTGTAGCTCCAGTTCCGAGGGACCTAATGCTCTCTTCTGGCCTCTAGGGATACTGAACACTCAGGCTGGGAGTAGACACACATGCAAGCAAAACACCTATACACATCAAAAAAATTAAAAAGTTGTAGTAGGTAAAGACCCTTGCTGCCAAACCTGACAGTCTGAGTTTGACCCCAGGACCCCTCTGATGGAAGGCAAGAACTGACTCCTACAGGTTTTTCATGATCTCCATACTTGGAATATGGCAGAAATACAGTTACAGAAGAAGTAAATAGATGAATGTAATTTTACAAGTAGAAATGCAGGACTTTCCACTCCTTTCTTAGTCATTGTTCTGTTGCTGTGAAGAAGCACCATAACCAGAGCAACTCTTATGAAAGAAAACATTTAATTGAGGACCTGCTTATACTTTCAGAGGGGTAGTCCATCATCATCATGGGTAGGGCATGGTGGCACTCACACACAGCACTGGAACAGTAGCTGAGAACTGCATTTTGATCCAAAGGTCCAAAGGTGGGGGGCGGAGGGGGAGGGGAGGGAGAGGGGAGAGGGAGAAGGAGACAGAGAGAGACACACAGAAAGACAGAGACAGATAGAGGCAGAGACAGAGAAAGACAGAGACAGATTCAGATAGAGACAGAGAGAGAGGAAGACAGAGACAGATACAGATAGAGACACAGAGAGAGAGACAGAGAGACAAAGAAAGACAGAGACTCTGGATTTGGTATAGGCTTTGAAATGTCAAAGCACACTCCCAGGGATGTCCCCTCCAAAACAAAACAAAACAAAGAAACACAGCAAAACTTAGCTGGGTGGTGGTAGCATACACCTTTAATCTCAGCACACAGGAGGCAGAGACAGGGAAGTGTGAGGCCAGCCTATTTTAGAGTGAGTTCTAGGACAGCCAAGAGAAACACTGCCTTGAAAAACAAAAAACTGGCCAGGCAGTGGTGGCACATGCCTTTAACCCCAACACTTGGGAGGCAGAGGCAGGCAGATTTCTGAGTTCAAAGCCAGCCTGGTCTACAGAGTGAGTTCCAGGACAGCTAGGGCTACACAGAGAAACCCTGTCTAAAAAAAAAAAGAGAGAGAGAGAGAGAAAGAGAAAGAAAAACAAAAACCCAACAAGCAAAAGGCCCACCCCCAGTGACACACTTCCTACAACAAAGTCACATCTCTTAATCCTTCCAATCCTTTCCAATAGTGTTACCCCTGGGGACTAAATCATTCAAATATATGAGCTTATGGGATTCATTCTTATTCAAACAACAATAACCTCTTTTCTTTTCTTTTTTTCTTTTCTTTTTTTTTTTTTTTTTTTTTTTTTTTTTTTTTTTTGAGACAGGGTTTCTCTGTGTAGCCCTGGCTGTTCTGGAACTCACTCTGTAGACCAGGCTGGCCTCGAACTCAGAGATCCACCTGCTTCTGCCTCCCAAGTGCTGGGATTAAAGGTGTGCGCCACCACTGCCCAGCTAATAACCTTTTTTCTTAAAATTCTACTAGAGTAAGTGATTTTAAAAGCTTGATTCTAGCTGGGCAGTGATGGCGCATGACTTTAATCCCAGCACTTGGGAGGCAGAGGCAGGCAGATTTCTCAGTTTGAGGCCAGCCTGGTCTACAGAGTGAGTTCCAGGACAACCAAGGCTAGACAAAGAAACCCTGTCTCGAAAGCAAACAAACAAACAAAAGAGCTTGATTCTGACACCCAAATATGAGTGTTTTCTCCCAGAGTGGTATAGTGTGCAAATATGATAAAGGCAGCACCACTGATGACTACTAATCTCACCAAACAGAGGTTTCTCCCCAGATAAGCACTGGTGGGTTAACCTACTGGGGTGAAGGACAGCAGGAGTTAAATGGCAAAAGGCCATGGACTTGGTCATCTCTGAGCTCTTTGCTCTCCCAAGCACGAGCCAGGGTGTCTAGCTGGAAACAGGGAACTATTTAAGGACAGCACTTACCATTGGTATTATCATTTTAATCATCCTCATTCTTTGTAAAAACACCAAATCATTTCTTTAGGTTTCTCAAACTCAGAACCTAGTGTTATATATAACACTACAATAAACTTGGGAGTCGGGGGACACATTAAAGACATACCCACCAGGTGTTTTCAGAGTCAGCTCTACTATTTCTCTAATGTTGGGCTTTCTCTGCCATACTTTAGCTCAAGGGTCCCTCAGCAGCCCAGGTTTGCAGCTCATTTGGAATGGCTAGGTACCTTAGCTTTCTCTCATCATTTCTTCCTTGGTAGGATTACACTGCCTCCTCTAAACCATGTTTGCCTTTCCTCTGCCTGGCTTAGCAATGCTTCCCCCAGGGACAATGAGGAAAAGCTAGGCTGAGTACCCAGCCTTCCCTGACAACTGCCAGTTCATTCCCAAGAGGAGCCCAGTCCTCCACTCATTCCTCTGACACTGAAAATAAGTCAGTGATATGTTTGTCCCTTTAGAGAGCCCTGATTTCTGAGGACTTACCTTTGCTTCCAGCTCTTATGCCCTTTAAATGGTGTTAGTTACACCCTCTGTGAGGCAAGGCTGGTATCTTTGGTTCTGTCCTCCTTTCTCCCACTGAGCGACTTTCTGCAAATGGCACGTCCTCATTTCTTCTTTAGACCTTCCTAGACTATTTGTACCACATTGCCATCTAGTTTCTAAATTTGAGATAACTTTTCTCTGACTTCCTCAACTCATTTAAGCATCGATTCAGTCTCTCCCCAACATGCCCTTCCCTCTTAAGTTAGCTCCCCCTCTTTCTGATTTTTGAGACAAGGTCTCACACCGTAGCCTAGGCTGGCCTCAATCTTGTGGCAATCGCTCTGCCTCTGCCTGCCAAGTGCTGAGATTATAGATGCCATGCCTGGCTGTGGTTCCTGGCTTGCTGACTAACAGCACCAGGAGTCCCTTTTCATGATCAGGAGGAAGTTTAGGAGAGAAGCTTCAGGTAGCTGGGGGCGGGGGTTTGTGTTGCAGAAACTGCCATTGGTTTCCCCAATCTGCCTCTGGGTCATGGGAATCACATATCAAATATCCTGCTTATCAGATATCTACATTACTACTCATAACAGTAGCACAATTAGCTATGAAGCAGCAATAAAAACAATTTTATGCCAGGCGGTGGTGGTGCACGCCTTTAATCCTAGCACTTGGGAGGCAGAGGCAGACGGATTTCTGAGTTCGAGGCCAGCCTGGTCTACAGAGTGAGCTCCAGGACAGCCAGGGCTATACAGAGAAACCCTGTCTCAAAAAACCAAAATAATAAAATAATAATAATAATAATAATAATAATAATAATAATAATAATAATTTTATGATTGGGGGTTACCACACATGAGGAACTATATCAAAGGGTCACAGCATTAGGAAGGTTGAGTATCACTGACTTAGCCGGGGGAAGATTGTAATGGACACAGCAGTGGCAGTGTCTCAGTCCACTGCTATATAGCCATTGGAATGTGGCTAAGCAGTCCAAAATATCCTTCCAAAGGGATTTGGCTTCCATGTCTGTGTCTGGTTCCTCCCACATTATGAGTGTGCTGGGTTACACTCAGATGTGAATTCTACATCTCTGGTGCTTACTAGCAAATAAATTTACATCTTTTTTTTTTCTCTCATTTGGAGACTGGGGATATTATCTGGATTGTGGGGCCACTGCTAACATCTATGTGTACCTGTACTCCACTTAGCTCAGGGGTTCTCATGTAACCCATATTCTTGGTGAACTGTCCTAGTCCTTAATTTTATTCTGTAGCTGAATTTTTACTTTTTATTTTTCCTTTGTGGCTCTGACCAAGGGGAGGACAGGAACATAGATGATTTGGGGAAAGTTAGGCGATGAGGGGGTGGACAGGAATTTCAAAGAGACGAGGAGGAATTAGGCTGTTTAAAACATCTGTGACTGCAGAACTCTACACCCACTTCCCATTTATAAATAGCCCAGTCTCTCAGCCTGGCTCCTCCTGCACAAAGGCTTCGGTGGAAGATAACACAGATAGCAGCCGCTGGGGGACAAATGCAAAACAGAGGCTGCACAACTGGGCCTGTGGGACTTGGGCTCTGGCTGCAGGGATGTAAAGGAGGCAGGGAGAAGTCTTGGGAGCTGTGAGTCAGAAAGAGAGATTGTCCATTGCCCTTAGGGTAGGTAAAATTGCAAGAGACTCCTGTGCCTTGGTCTAGCTAGCCGAAGGCTTATCTACCACCTTCTGTCCTCCCTTGGTGGACAGAAAAGATAGGAGACTGGCAAGACAGCTGGGCAGAGGCACATCTCTGAGGCAGCACTTCTGAGAACCTAGTGGTAACTTTTCTGAAGAGGGGCAGGGCAGAGAGGACTCCAGGGTTTCTGCCTTAGGAAACAGGGTGTTAATGATAACATGTTTTCGAAACTTGGAGAGTAGAAGTACTGCTACAGGCTTGGGAATAGAGGCTACTATGTAATTCACTATGGGATTCTGTGAGACACTCAGGCAGATACGTGTGGAGACAGCTGGACACTTATCCACCAAGTGTCTGCTGAGTAGTAAGAATGTGCTAGACTGTGCTCCAGGTCCTCGTTCCGTGGCTTTGAAGAAAGGGTAGGACAGCCAGAGAAGCAGTCCCACTGCTCTTCAATTCCTTTATGAATTTTATTGACTTTGCTCTATTATTTGTAAAATATCCCTTATCCTAGCAGTAATAGCTGCAACACAGCAAATACTAACTGGACCGATATACTTAATAAGCATTATTTCTCATTTTAGAGATGAGAAAGTTAAATTCAAATGGATTAAAGCTTTAACTTAAAGCTTAATTGTAGAAGGTTTGCCTTGTATGCACAAGCCCTGGATTCAATTAACAGCCCTATCAAAACCAAGCCAACTGAACAAGAAACACAAGTAACTTATCGAAAATCCCACAGCTGGTGACAGAGCTAGAAGCTGCTCCCATTTCATCATCCTGCCACCCAGTACCCTCACTAGTTTTAAAAACAACTCAGTCAGAGAGATGGCTCAGTGGGTACAGGCACTTGCTGCCAAGCCTGGTGACTGGAGTTTGATTTCTGGCATCTACTTAAAGGAAGGAGAGAACTGACTCCTACAGGAGTCCCCTGGCTTCTATATGCATTCATGGCCTTAGCGGACCTTCTCCCCATCTCCAGCCACATGAGCACACAACTTAAATATTGAAGAAACCAATGTCCATATCTTCATCAAATCTTTAATGACTGTCCAGCTAGATATGAACGAACTATCCCTCATGGTGCTCATACCACTCAGCCAAGCAATAAGCAGTTTTTCAGAGCTCAGTGAGTGAACTAAGCCTTGCCATTTTACATATGGTTTCAATTAATCCAACACTCCTTTATCGTATTGTATTGTATGGAGTACACACCATGCCTCACATGTGGTTCCAAGAGACTGAACTCATGCTTGGCATTAGATGTCTTTACCGATGAGCCATCTTAATTCCCCTACTAGATTTTTCATGATCTTATCATTTGTGTATCTCTCAGTGGACAGGAAACACCCTGGAAGACAAGAATATTTATCACAGGCCTTCTGTCCTCCACTGCCCAGAACTCTGAACTCTATTTACTGACAGGAAGCAGATGCACTTCTAAACCTCGTGTGGATCCCTCAGGGGAGGGATGGGGAAGTGAGCAGAACAGATCGTGCCTGTTCCCATTCTCACCCCTCTCCTTTGTCCTTCTGCCACCAGAAGGCAGGGTCCCAGACTGGAGAAGGAGAAAATGTGCAATTCTGGGTCTTGTCCTTACCTAACCTTTGGCACTTCCTGCTACTCTGGAAGCAGATGCAGTACTTGACATTTTCCGTGGAAACCTGGCATTTCTAGGGAATTCTTTTGGCTGCCTTTCTGAGGTAGAGTCTGATGCCACAAAGTTTCAGAGTTGGAGGCTTAGTGTCAGTTTGTACCCTCACAACCCTGCTCTCACACAACTGCTTTGTCCTCTGTCTTGCTGTCCTCTAAGTCTCTGTCCTCTGCCCATATTTTGCTATCTGTAACTATCAGAATCTATTTGAAGATGTTCTTCAGGGTTGTGGCAAGTTTGTTCCAGAGAAGATGTTTTAATACAAATTGTACTTAAATGGTTGTAGACGCTGGATAGGGGTGGCACATGCCTTTAATCCCAGCACTTGGGAGGCAGAGGCAGGCGGATTTCTGAGTTTGAGGCCAGCCTGGTCTACAGAGTGAGTTCCAGGACAGTCAGGGCTACTCAGAGAAACCCTCGAAAAACAAAAAACAAAAAAAAGTTGTAGACAAGTGGTTTTGGGCCCTGTCACTTATGAGACATGACTGTGAGACCGTGGTAGTCTAGATTAGTGTGAGCAGACTTTTAAAACACACACACGCACACACACACACACACACACATACACACACACACACACAAAATCACACTAGGCCCTTAAGATTCTCTTCTCAAAACACTCATGTAGGCACAAGTGATGGAAGGTAAAGTTCTCATCTAACTCTAGGAAAATACAGCCTTTAAAAAAAGGGAAAAAGGGGGTGGAGCCCTGATGGAGGAGTTGGAGAAGGGACTGAAGGAGCTGAGGGGGTTTGCAGCTCCATGGAGGGAGCAACAGTGTCAACAGGCCAGACCCCCTGGAGCTCCCAAGGACTGGACTACCAAAGAGTACACATGGAGGGACCCATGGCACTGGCTGCATATGTGGTAGATGGCCTTGTTGGATATCAGTGAGAGGAGAAGCCCTTGGGCCTGAGGGTGTTCAATGCCCCAAAGTAGAGGAATGCCAGGGAGGGAAGATGGGAGTGGGTGGGTGGGGGAGCACCCTCATAGAGGCTGGGGAAGGAGATGGGATAGGGGGTTTCTGAAGGGGAGACCTGGAAAGGGAAAAACATTTGAAATGTAAATAAAGAAAATATCTAATTAAAAATAAAAAAGAAGAAAGAAATGAGCCAGGTGTGGAGGTGAGCACCATTAATTCCAGCATTCTAGAGGCAGAGGGAGATGATGTCTTAAGTTTGAGACCAGAGGCTCTGGAACTGGAGTTAAGAGATAGTTTTGAGCCACCCAGTCTGAGTGCTGGCAAAGTGAACTCAGGTCCCCTGCACTGAGTCTTCTTAACTGTTGATGTTGCTCCAGCCCACTCCACCTAGCTTTTCTAGAAAGCCCAAGAGGGAGCTGAGCACTGTGTGGAAGATTTATAATCCCAGCAAATGGGAGGTTGAGGCCAGCATGGGCTACACAGAAAGACCCTGTCTCAGCTAAACTAAGCTAGGTAATTTTTAAACAAGCTGTGGCCAGTCTGGTGATTCCAACACAGGGGAAAATCAGAAAGTCAAAGACAACCTAAAGCTATTGTTTTGAGATTTTATCTCACAACAGAATACTCCTGACCAGTAAAACAGCCCTTCCAGACCATCAAGATGCTAGAGACCATCAAAAACAATCCTCATCTTAGCATTCTTGGTGTTGGCATCTCAGGCATGAGGCATCATGATTGTTTGACACAGGGTCTATAAAACCCAGGCTGCCCTCAAGCTTGTGATCCTCTATGCTTCAACCTCCTAAATTGTCAGGATTATAGATAGAACATGACTGATTTTTTTTAAAGATTTATTTATTATTATATGTAAGTACACTGTACCTGTCTTCAGACCCACCAGAAAAGGGTGTCAGATCTCATTATGAATGGTTGTGACCTACCATGTGATTGCTAGAGTTTGAACTCAGGACCTTCGGAAGAACAGTCAGTGCTCTTAACCGCAAAGCCATCTCTCCAGCCCTTCATAACTGATTTTTGAGATAGGTTCTCAATATGGAACCTTGGTTGGCCTATACTCACTATGTAAATCTGCCTGCCTCTGCCTTCCAAGTGCTGACATTAAAGACATGTGCCACCACACTCTGCTAGTATTTTTTTTTTTTGGTTTTTTTCAAGATAGGGTTTCTCTGTGTAGTCCTGGCTGTCCTGAAACTTACTCTGTAGACCAGGCTGGCCTCGAACTCAGAAATCCGCCTGCCTTTGCCTCCCAAGTGCTGGGATTAAAGGTACGCGCCACCACCGTCTGGCTTTGATTATAGCATTTTTATGTAATCTAGGTTAGCTTCAAACTTGCTATGTAATGGATAATCTGTGAACTCCTGACCTCCCTGCTTGTTTTGGGTTTGTATCACTGTCCCATTTTTCTGATCTGCAGATAGAATCCAGTTACTAGCTTCTGTTAGTTAAGTGCTCTACCACTAAGTCACACCTTAGCTCTACAAATGAGACTTTTATTTTCACTGAGCAATCCTAGACCATGGTAAATTTAGCAGACCAAAAGGCACAGGCAAAAACCAAAGTCCTGCTGCCCTCTGGTGGCAGACTGTTTCTCACAGCCAGCTATGTTCTCAGAACAGGGGAGTATGTATGTGTACAGAAGCAGCAGGATAAACATGGTGCATTTTCCTAGATCATCTTTACTTGACTTTTTTTCTGGGAGAAAAGAGTAAGTAATGCAAAACACATTTTATATTAAAACAGATGCAGATAATATTGAATAGAATATAAAATTTACATTACTTTTGAGACAAAGTAGTTTTGACATCAAAGACATTTCAAGCTAAGCTACTCATGAGCTTCTGGTTGCACCCCTAACCCTGAGTGGGAGAAGACACTGCAAGCTCACACTACCTAACATCATAGCCTCTGCTGCATTGATAGAAGTCTAAAAGCAGCAAAGTCAGTGCTTACTCATTTGGCAAAGTGCCAGTGAATTGATACCTTAGGGCTTTCTCATCTTATGAGCATTTTAACCTGCCATTAAAAGGCCTGAGTGAATAGGAGCTCAAGGCTTGAGTTGAAAATTTTCCTTCTAAAGTGATTTTCCTCCATTATGTGTTTTTAACATGCCTAACCGAGGGTTTGACATTCGAACTGGACAATATCCTAGGAGCCATGTGGACTTTGGTCTATGTCACCAGATAAGGAGTTACAAATACACTTTCAAGGGTGTCATCGGAAATGAAAATGAAACTACTCACCTTGTGCAGAAACAAAAAGGAAACAAATGCTTAGGAGCAGAAGCTTATATGCAATGGGAAGCACAGTGAAGACAGACCTCGGAGGCTGGTAGGCACTGAGCACTTAGGGCTACTGTTGTGCTCCAGTGTTTGCTTCTCGTGTTACGAGAGGTTAAGAGCTTCTTTGGAGTGAAAGGCCATCATACTTCCTCCCTAAATCTTGTTTAAGTCCCTGTACCTGACCTTTCTCTTTGTTGGTGGTGACGCCTTTCTCTTCTATAGTGACAGAAGGCAGAACTCAGCAGCATTAAGAGATAAGATGGGTCAAGTGCTTAGAAGCATGGTGGGAGGTAGACTAATGGTTGCTGCTGACTTTCTAGCATCTGAACCCAGGTAACTAATAAACTCCCACATGGTATGGTTTCTTAATTTTACCAACTCTTACAGAATAAGAATTATCTTATTGCGATTCTATTCTTCATTTGACAAAGCCCTAACCTGAGACTCAAATGGCAACCTGCTTGTTCCTTTAGGAAAATACATCTGTTTTCTATTTAAAACAAGAATTTGGAGAAATAACTGTCCCACTTCAAATAACTAATGAGGAACACCAGTGGTAAATGATGTTATGCTAGGACAAAGAACAAAAAAGGCAGACACCAATCACCTCCATTTTCCCAAGATTAAATGATTATTAAAAAAGCGTGTCACACTGTATAGAAATCAACATTCTCTCCCATAATTCTGTGCATTGGGACTATAGAAATGTCACTGTCCCTGCCCCACATCTTCAAATTAACATTCTCAGGTCACAACAGTAAGTCTTCCCACAAGGAACCTTCCGGAAAAACAAGCTGTTTCCTCGGCTCATATTTCCCTGGAAAAGAAACAGAAATAAAGTCTTCATGAAGATGAACACGGCCAACCTAAACTGGCACATAGAACTGGAAATGTTTCTAGGAGATGTGACTGAAATGAGTATGATAAGACTGGTCCCCAATAAGGCTGTGTCATAGGATTTTCATTAAGTACCTCTTACACCAGTTTCTTCATATATGAAACACTGTTGTTGAATAATATATGAATAACACAGATCTTCACAGGCTAGTCTGAGAATGCTGTAGAAAATGCTTAGCATTTTATCTGATAATTCACAAATTTTCTAAGCATGTACAGGATCAATGGTTTCCCAGATAAGGTTTGTCTGGCACCTTAATCCATTTTCTATGTTCTTTCCTCCTACAACAGGGTATTACTTAGAAATGGGAACCGCAGTTTGAGACTGTCCTATAAAAAGTTAAAATCTGGTCTGGAAAAGAGCTGGGGGTGTAGCTCAGTGTTGAAGTGTTTCCCATACACGTGCAAGATCCTGGACTCAATGACCAACACCACAAAAAGAAACTGAAAAACAGTTATGGAAAGGTATATTGTGGCACAGCTCTTGTCTTTTATTTGGAAGGCTCTGGGTTTGATCCCTAGCACTCCAGGAAACAAAAACAAAACAAAATAATAAAAACACCAAACTAAATTAAAACAAGAAAGGGGTGTAAAACTCAGAAGGAAACCCATAACATCAATGATACTGAACTCATTCAAAGATTCTAGCTTGGATTCAGCTAGCATGAACAGTGAGCAAAAGTAACCATAGTAACAACTGGGCCTTTTCATTCAGTCTAGTCTGGGAGAGCCTGAGTTCTGTGAACAAAGCCTTTCTCATCTGTATCCTGGGCTCTGTGAAGTAATGCAACAAAGAGCTTCTTTATATCCTTTCTCTGCAATCCTTTAAAAAGTGCTTGCCACTCAAACCCATCTGTAAACTGATGGCCATTTTATGTGATCCCATGCTAGAGTTAGTGGACAGCCTATCCATTATCTTAGTGCTTACTAAAACTTTGTCTAGATTGATCAAAAATACCGGGTGAATGATATAACTCCTAGCAGTAACCATAAACTGTAGTTTTGACAAACTCATCCACTAACAAAAGAGGAAGGAAGCAGCTAGTTCCTTGACAAACATTTGTCAAATAAATAAAATAATGTCTTATTTTCAGTCTTCACATTTAACTGTGAAGTACATACGAGGGTCTCAGGAAATACAGAAAGACAGGCCTGCTGGGCTGAGTTCAGTGCGGAGCATGTGCTCAGCCTATGTGAGGTCCTGGGCTCAATCCCCAGCACCAAAATAAAGGTGAGTTTGGGAAAGGGATGGAAATCAGGCTACTACTTAAATAACTAGGAAAATTATCTTTCTGGATTCTAATTGTAACTTTCATCCTATTATTCAAATGGCTTGTGGTTAACATGTAGGGATTTGTACTTCTTTACTCCACCTGGTAATTTAAGAGAACAGAAATAAAACAAGAGATAAAAATACCGCTTTTTGTAGCGTGCACCAGCAATCTATCCAAGAAGTGTATATTGGGGAGTAAGGAACAGATCCACCAACAAGCCTGAAATTGAAAACATTATTTACATCATTAACAGATTTTTGGCAAAATTCCAGCATAGGTTCCCTGAGAAATAGTCTTAATGAGACAAATTACATCAGAAGGAAGATCAACCATCCTATAGTTAGGTTTCAAGTCAACAAACAGAAACTTCATTAATTTTGCTATCTGACAATTTCTTACATGTGTAGCATATATTCTATTACTCTCCCCCTCACACCTCTTATTTTCTTCCCATCTCTATCAACAACCCCTCATCCCTACTAGATTCTTTTTTTTTTTTTTTTTT